>NW_007577881.1:715250-748194 GCF_000690725.1 Stegastes partitus | reverse complement strand
GCTTGATATGAAAACCTAAGGCTGGGGGAGTGTTGGACCATTCTGCACCGTACTGTCACAGTGCGGTGTAGAATGGGCTGCTTTACTGCACATTTGAAACTTTCCACAAGCTTGTAATTTTAGTTATGGCACCCTGTTGCATGGAGGTTGTTGTTTCCTACAGTAAAAGGGTTTTTAAAACAAGTAGCTCGCAGAATGGGGAGGTGAAAGCTCAGCCAATGGCAGGCTTATACCTTCAATGTATATTTGTTGAGTCACACTGTACTTTATGTGTCCGCAAATAGCCTATAGTCGTAGTAAATACGCTTGGGTCTGAATGTTATAAATTTCGGCGTCTCTGCCAGTCTGTAATAGTGCTCCTGCAGCTCCAAATTGATGTCCAACTGTGCTACAAGGGCAACAGTGTGCAGGTAATGCCTTGTGCAAGAAAGTCATATAACTACTGTACATTTGTTGGTGCCCACAGCTTTCCATGGGCATGTTGGCCATTGGTACACCATCATACTTCAATAAAAAAATCAAGAGCTTCATCCCTATTTTGATATAATACTATGATGTAATTAGATAGATGTATTATAGAATTCCTATACAAGTCCTCAAATTCTGATAAAAAGGCTTCACTTATCTCGCTGATAATACAATGTTGTAATCTCTTCTTTCTCTTTTTTGTTTGACCCAGCATTCAAATGTACCCACAGGGATTACCCATACATGCATCCTATCAGTGAGCACTGGGGTCAGGTTAAAAGGGCAGCTTGGTTGAAGCCCAGCTGGGAGATTTAGTAATTCCTGCTCCTCCTCTGGGACTTCTTTCTCATCCCAGCAGGTTTTCAAGGAATACCTTTACCGGGTGACCTCTCAGGGATGTTCTTACCAAGTAGGCTGGTCAGCGTGGATGCCTAGCGACCGGACACCAGACTCCTCATAAATCTGTCAGTGTCTCAGGTTGCGTGTAAAGCCAGCCGCTCGTCGTCCTCTCTGACAGTCAGAACCAAAAAGCTTGCAAACGTTCAGTAGGTCAAAGCGGAAAGTAGGTCAAAGGTAAATCAGGAGCTTTGCTTAATGGCTTTCATTTACTCCATTATGGTCTGGAACAATATTAGTACTAACACCTCATGATCCCTTTTAGCTGTACATGCTAATAACACTCTCGTTTATCCCCTTAAACCAAATGCCTCCCTTTTCCCAGGATGGAACTTTGTCACAACAAACATTTTAGACGGTAAAAATCTGGACCGTCCCTAAATCTGAGCCTTGAATATTCCCTGTTGGTACTTTGACATCAATCAGGCTGAGCAATGTGGGTTTTTCTGGATAGGAAAAGTGCCCTCATTAAGGAAAACACAGGCAACCCTTGAGAAAGCTTTGTCCACTGCTGTTGGTCTACTGTAGTCGAACCACGAACATGTTCTCAGTAAATTATTTATTTAACACCGTTACAAAATATTCAGATGTGGAGACACTAACCATGAATCTTTTTCTGAACCCAAATATAGATATTTGACAAATGGGTTTCACTTCATTCCTTCACTGGTGCCTCTGTGTGTGTCTTTGTGTCTGTGTTTTTGGCCACCATTCAAGAGACGATCGTACGCACACCCAGACAGAATACCTGGCAGATGGGGAGTTTTCCTTGAACGTGACTTTGTTGGCAGATCTCTGCCCGTCAAGCTTCCAAGAAGGAGGCAGACAAATGCAGGAAGGGTTCAGTCAATCAAATACCTTGTATCTGTTTCACAGCCAACCAGTGGAAATCCAGGCTCAATCTCACCCGCACAGCAGGAGAGCTGGAAAACACTCACACTTGGGCTTAGTCTGCAATCAGAGCCAGATTGTCCGTGCGCTGCTCGCATCAAACAAGGCAGAATAAACAGAGGAAACTTGCAAAATAAACCCTCTTTACTTAAAAATATGTTTGTGTGTTTAAAAAAAAAAGAAGCTTTTTTTTTTTCTTTTAAATTTGATGCAGGGATCTGACCTATTGTTGATGTCAAGGGAGAATTTCCAACAGTATGAATCTACGAGAATGGGCAAGAGTATTTTAGGCGTAAAAAATCGATAAATTTAGATTTGCAAGTTGACAAATTCTAAGGTTTGGCTAAGACACATGCACACTTGCATGCTCAACAAAGCCACACTTTCAATATAGAGTGCATTTAAGATCCAAATGCATCTAAATTATATAAGAACTGAGAGGATAAAGCAGCTCACCTGTGGTGTTCTGGGTGGCCAGCAGACAGAATATCAATAACACACGAAGAAATGCTTCTGCACAAAAAAAAAAAAAGAAGAGCTGCTTCTCATCTAGCGTGATCTTGACATATGAAGCTATTGATGTTAAACTACAAGTTGTGAAGAGTCATCGTCACCTGTCAGAGACTGATGAAGAACTTTGAAAACTTTATGGTCTGAGATAAAACAAAGGTTAAAAAAAAAAAAAAAATCACCCAGCAGGAAGAGAGAGAGAGAGCAGTTTATTGCTTTTTTATGGTCCAACTGTGCCATCTTGTGGTTAAAGTTGCTGAAGAAAAAAAAAAGAAAAAAAGAGTTTTCCTTGAACTTCATCCGTGCTCCTGAGCTATAAACTGTTGGTAATCTCAGAATAAATCAGTAGTGGTGCAGGCCGGCTATTCCCTGAGAGCTGGAACCTGTTGTGACAGCAGCCCTGGTCCCAGTCAATTAGGCCATTGATTGAGTTGTCAGGGGTGGAGGGGAGTGATGATATGATGTGATCAGTGGTGACACCCAGTGGTAATGTGTCGCTCCTGGTGTTTGCTGCTCCATCCAGCTCATTTGGCCCCTGTATCTCCCTCCACTTAATCAGATATGACAACCTCCCCGGGCCTCCACTTATGAAACAATCACAGGCTACCGGCCGACCCGTCGCACCCCGAATCCGTCCTCCTGTTGAACGTTGGCCATTAAGGGGGATGATGTGTGCCTCTTTTGCTCATTTGAGCTCTCCTCTTAATTGTAAACACATTATTCTCAAGACAGCCTTGGAAACACAGCAGATGTCTAATTGGCGTGTTAATTATCATTATGCGCCACTTATGAGTCTGTCGACAGCACTCTGGCTCTAAATCGGAGCTGCTGTCAGATGGCGCAGGGTTGGGTTTTTTTTTTTCCCGCACCATTTTTGAGGCTCCCTAAACTCACTGATTAGATCTATGTCTCCTCCTCAAAACGTAATATCAAACAGGCGGCGAATATTCGAGCATCTCCAGACACAACAACGCCGTCAGGGTGCCACCGGTTACAGAAGTGACTGCTCGGGTCCGTCTCAGTGTGACAGGGCGACACACTAGAAGTCATCTCTCCGTTTCAGCACCAGCTGACCTGACAGGAACTGGACTGCGGGGCAGGGTTTCTGTGGAGCAGCAGGCAGTGCAGGCGTCTGTCTATAGGAGGCTCTTCAGACGCCTGTCATCCTGTCTTTCCTTTTGTCACCAGTAGAGGAAGTGCCACTTCACCTTGTGTCTGTCTCCTGCTGTCTGCTGGTCCTGCTCCAGATATAATTACATCTGACCACATATGAGGAGTTCAAAACAAGAAACGGGCTTAGAGTGAGCAGAAAATCTGAACAATATGACTCACAGTGACCCTTTGTCTGACCCCCTGAAAAGATTTGATTGCCTTTCGGCTCTGCGGACCTGTGTTAACGCTTCTCATCGCATTCTTTAAAGTCTGCAGAACTCCACTGAAGGTGTCCACTTTATTCTGCCGAGAGATATCCCCTTTCTTAAACTTTTGATGATAGCGTAGTGTCTGACAAATCTCTCGTTCTGCAGGTATTCAACGAAACTCAAGAGACTGTGAAGGCCGAGGCAGATGACTCACACCATTTCCATACCAGATACAGAGCTTAAGAAGGTTTTCTTTCTGTATTCTTTCCATATTTATTTTGTTATTATTTCTACCTTTAATAGCTCACCTGTCTGTCTGACTTTTCTACCACAGCATCACGGGTTCCAAATATATGTACAGGGAGGTAAAAGGCATTTTATGAAAAACTGATGCACAGAAATTGCAGCAGCCAAAAAAAAAGCATGGATTTCAGCTGGCACAATGGTTAATGTACATGATTTAAGTACTACTTTGACACTGAAATGACAACTACTGAATGGACTGACATTAAAATTTGGTTCAAGTGTCCAAGATGTCCACAGGATTAACTCAAGACTCTTGTTTAGCTCTACTGGCTGGTTAACATTGCCAGTAATCGAACAAATTATGGAATGACACAAATCAGACAGATGTTCGTTGTTCCCAGAGGATTTATCTTAATGAATCCCTTGACTTTTCCCTTGTGCCACGGGATTGGCATTTCTGATTTTGAGAGTCATATCTCATCAAAAAATGAATGGATTTCCAAGAAAAATTTAGGCACACACATTCATGGTCCTCTGAGGATAAAGTGTTTTTTTGTTTCACAATATACTTGGATTAGTTTTTCATGGCCCAACTACTTGACAGAAACTCTTCCTATCGCGTCCGTCTTTCTAAATTCAAACCAAGAACACACCGTCAGCACACGACCGTCGTTCCTAAAATAACTGACACACGACTCCACGGTTTCAGCTGCGGATTTCATAAATGTCTTGAATTTTAAATGCGGGCTCTCAAAAAGCCATATGTCTTCGCAAACCGGATTAAACACTGTAATTTTTTTTCCCCCCTCTAGCGTGAAAGAGCGGGACTCTTTAGCGCACGCATCCCTCTGCGAGACCCTCAGATGGGTATCTCCTCCTTTTAACGGACCGATATTTATAGGATAGCCATCTGAATAATTGATCTAGAAGTTGAAGAAGGAGGCCGCTGCGTCACGAGGGCACAAAGAGGAGCCTGATAGCGGCGCCGGATGGAGTTACTGGAGCAGAAGTTTCTGACAAAGATGGATGAGTGAGTGCTGCACTCTGCTCCGCTCTTCGCTAGCGAGCTGACAGCTATTTGGAGCTCGTGGTAGGCTTCTTTCATTCTTCATTATTCTCCCCCTACGTGCGCTAAAGAAGACAGTTGCTGTTCGAGAGCGTAATTTCATTTAACCACATTATTACAAATGTTTGAACTCTGGCACATCGGTATAAATTTGCACACATTTGCACATATTAAGCTGCCGCGGGGCGAATTTTACACTGTAGAAAATGTCGGGGAAGAGTGTGTACAGTATATTCGTGACAATGCAAATCACCTTTTCTGTTTCTTCGGTGACCTCTCTGCGTTTCGTCGCGCCGCGCTGCAGCTCAACACTGGTGGCCGCTTTAATTTTTGCACTAATAAAATCCCCCCCTTCATCTTTAATGAACACGAGCACCAAGGTCGCGTAATTGGCGAGCAACGCGGCACAAGCGTCGTGTGCAGCAAGAAATTGAAAAATCATAAAAATGTCACATGAATATTCAGGCTGCCTGAGACGGACAACAACAGCTGTGCCCTTACATCTTCATCTTCATCCTTCCACATCATCCTAATTATGGGGATATGTTAATTGGGCATCTGTTGCCTGGAGTCAAATTCATCTCTCTCTCTCTCCGCCTTCCTCCCCACCTCTCTCTCTCCCTCTGCTATCCCTGCCTCTCTGACTGGCTGAGCTGCCTCTAAGGGTGGAATCAGCTCTCTGTCCGACCGTGCACCACCACCACCACCAGCATTTTAAATGTGCACACACACAAACACACACCCACATACTTTGCACGCATGGAAACTGTAAGCTGCATCCGCTTACAGTATGTACAGTATATGCACTTATCTCATGCCAGTCAACTCTCGCGAATGCCAAGATGCACGCACGCAGCATATGGAGGTGGTGGCAATCTTTGTCAGTTGTAAGTGGTTGAAGGCGTCAGCTGGAGCTGTGAAGCAAGCTGTGAAACCAAGTCAATTAAGGAAACATGAAATTTTCAGGGAGTAAATATGCAACACACCGGCTGCTGTTCCTCTCTTCGATGTGGATAAAATGTAACACGCTGCCATTTGGTGGGTTGCTTTTATTCAAAGTGCCTTGCAGTTCTGTGAGAACCTGATTTTTTTTTTTCTTTTTTTTTTGCGTGGCAGCGAATCAAACATTTAATCCTGGCTGGCAGAGTTGGTGCCAGCCAGATAGCTGTGCTCTCTAGTAAAGGATCAGTGTTAGAAGGTAATGTCAGATGAAATTTCACAGAGAAAGTGAGTGCTGGAGTGTCACTTTGTGATAAATGTTTAAGAGGCTCTTCAGTTTGCTGTCCTCCCATCATGTCTCGGGCTGGGAGGACGGGAGGCAGGTGTGTGCGGCTGAAGAAGCTGCTTCATCTCCTCCTCCCATGAGCCCCGGTGTGACAGGCTGAGCGCAATTCAAACCTAAACCTCAGGTATCTGCTGCAAGTTCATGTTGTTATTTGCTACATGCGGCTTTGTGTTCATTGGAATGTATCATTCAAAACACTGGGGGCATGTCTCGGCATTGTTGCTGAGGATTTTGAGTTTTACAACATGATAAAGAAAGCAGTTTCCACGCTTGTTTTAAACCGTAGCACCACCTTCACAGTTATTTTTACTCCTGTTCAGTCTTCCGTGAACCCCTTCAATCATCTGAGACTGTTGAGAAATGAGAAGAAACAACAGATCCCAACAGTGTCAAATCTGTGCACAGTTTGCTCCGATTATCTCTATTTCTGATCACTGTCGACTTGGAAGATTCTTGTACCAACAAGTATCCCTGAGCTGTCGTCAGTCCGAGCTGCCAGGAAACTGTACATTTGATTTGGTTTATAAATGGTGATTTTATTTCAATCAATCAAGCAAGCGTAGTCATTATAACAGCCAGCACTTTTGTTAATGGGATAAAATGGTATAATAAAAGTAAAATGCAAACATGGAAACCCAGGGGGTCACAGTGCACACTTTGGAAAGGGTGGAGTTTGCAATTATGGAGAAAGACTGTTGGGATTTAGTGAGCAAACATATTTAGACGGTCAAGATGTGCCAGATTCATCGTTGCTTTCTCCTACTGCCACCTTTCCCACTGCCCTGTGTTCAACCATGACAACATGTTGGAATAGCGTTGTGTGATTCACTCGTACAGTCTTTTGATCACGCTGGAATCCAACACTGGAATTTCTTTCAGACCAGAATAAACATCCAGCGAACTGTGAGGAGATTTGCTGTATTTGACAAAAGGTGAATTGGATTTGACTTGCATATTCCACCTTTAACATCCACAATTTTGAGCTCTTTCAGAAAAAAGAGAAATAATGTGAAACAAACTTTTAGCCGGTGCATAAATCATAGGATATTTAAGGCTTGTCCATAATAGTTGGTGGGAGCAGGGAATGAGCCAATAAGGTGTGCCATGGCCATGTCAGACCCCACATAACTAATAGTGAAGCCCAGTTAGAGGGCTACACATACGCACAATGCAAATCACACCAAATTTTACCACACACAGCCAAGTGGACAATATTTACACTGATTTTGTAGCAATTCAAAGATTTCTTATTATTCCCCCTGAAAATGTATGGACATAAAAATGCATCTGTTTTTTAATATGTAAATAAAGAATCTGTTTTTACAATGTTAGTTACAGTGTGTGTGATTTAAGTTTAGCAGTAGATTTAGTTGAAGCTTTTGTATAGACTCTTAAAGACTGTAGAGATGAAACCTGCTTTGAAGAGCTCTGGAGACGAGTGGTACAAAGTGCCGAACAATGAAAGACTGAATCAGAACCTGCAGCCAAAATAAAGAAAGTCAAGGCTCGATGGACACAGTGTGATGTCTTAACTTGGTGGGTGTCCTGAGCAGAACAAAAACACTTTCGATAGAAGCGTCTTACTTCAAAAGTTAAAAGAGCTTCAGCAGCTGTTTCAGGTGATCAATGGTAAATGGAAAAGCTCATCACACTGTACATGAGTCTGAGGATGTACTTCTACATGAAAGTCTAACAGACTCAGTCACAACTATAAGCATCGTCTGATTCTGCCAATGAAGAGGATTTTAAAGTCTTTTTTTAAACATCCAGTGTCATTTAAAAAGAAAAAATGTTATCTACATTATGTGTACATGGGAGCTCTCGTAGGGAATAGTTGTGACAAACATTAATTAAAGGTGGACTTGTTAAATAAGAGCTCCATTAGGATTTTATTGTCCATTACAGGTATAATACTCAGTAATACTAATAGGTTATTGTGGAGTATTTTCCAAACTACCACATTCACTGAACTAACAGATTATGAGAAGAAAATGTGCAAAATTCAGTCCACCACAGGAAGTAAAAAAAGAAAAGTTGGTCTTGAGATCAACTGATGTGTAGACTCCCTGGTGTTTAATACAGTTCTTAATCTGCAGCTTGTCTTTCAAGTGTTCACATACAGTAAGTCATCTTAAGACTTTCTTCTTGTCAGATCCTGTGCAGTTTCCTTCTGAAAAAGCATCTCACAATCTGCTCTATGTCTCTGTATGTCCTGATTTTTGCAATTGATGTCTGCATAAACCTCCCCAGAAATATATGTTGTGCCTGTCCTGTAACAACGGACAGAATGATGTGCTGTCTTTCACAGTTCTCTTGTTGAGACACATAGACTTAATGTTTATATTGGAATTTTCTAACCTCTGATTATTTACCATCATTAGATATGTCTATATGCATGTTAAACATGAGCGAACACAAACTGCAAATGGTTGTTTACTCAATTCTATTCTCCCAGAGGGTACGCCTTGTTTCTACTCAACTGGCATAGGACTTGATGTGGGCTGCATCCCTATTACATTTCCATTCCATCCATCCATTATCTATACATCGCTTATTCCTCACTAGGGTCACAGGGGGGCTGGAGTCTATCCCAGCTGACTTACGGCGAAAGCACTCATATTCACACCTACGGACAATTTAGAATCACCAATTAACCTCAACATGTTTTTAGACTGTGTAGAAGGAAGCTGGAGAACCAGAAGAGAACCCACGCTGTACGGGGAGAACATACAAACTCCACACAGAAAGATCCTGGGTGTCCTCACCGGGACGCAAACCAGCGACCTTCTAGCTGCAAGTCAACAGTGCTAACCACCCAGCCACCTTGCAGCCCCCTATTTTCTTTCTTTCTGAATTAATTAGATTGTATATTGTTTAGTTTCTGTTCTCTGTCTAGTCAACTATGATCCTATAACATATTGTGGATTTTGGAAGGTAAAGGTTTGATTGACGCCTTGTTTCTCTTCAGATTACGTCAAAACAAATGCATGCAGGTGATGTTTAGGTAATTTTTCTAATGGGTGTGTCTGCAATTTAGATGTTAGAACATCATGTTCAAGTTCAATTAATTTGTAATTTGTTGCAGTTTGTGCTTGAGGTGTGGTACCTCACATCCACTGTGCACATATTTACAGTCCTTGTAAGTAATTCTCACCTCTAAGCAGCATAGACAGTCCCTTTTAAACCATTTTACTTAAGTAAAACTTTTTGCTTCTTTCTCATTATTGTTCTTCGACTGCAGCGACACCTCAAGTTCTCTGTTTCCGCCGTCGCCCCTGGAGACTGGACAGCGCTCATTTGCAGCTGTGTTACGAAGAGGTTTGCCGTTAGCACTCTGTGACGATACATCCCCTGCTCAATTAGCCGTGCCGACGCCAACGCCTCCCAGAAAATACCTCGGAGGCAGACAAGATGAAGCGGCGCAGGATTTTGGGAGGCGAGGGACTATTTTGAGTGACTCACAGCTTTGGTTCATTGCCCACGCAAAAGGTGTGTTGGAGTTGTGCGTAGAGTGTGTATAGAGATGGAGAGAGCGAGGCCCACTTGTTTGACTGCTCTCCCAGACGAGAAACAGAGTCCTTGAGAAATTGTTCTCTGAGCTCTTCAGGAACACAAAGGCTCTCAAATGTCCATGCTCCGGTAGACCTAATCTTTCTTTGTTGTCAAGGTCACGTAGGTAAGAGGCTGCTGGAAATGTAATATTGTATTATATGTGTCTTACTAAAAAAAAAAAACATGCATCTGTTCCTGAGAAGTTCTGCAAATATGTCAGAATCTGGCAGTCAGATTTTCATTCGCAGCTCCTGAGCGTGATGTTGAATAGCAATCTGGGAAATTTACATCAGATTAAACGCCTGTGACTCTGTCAATCCTTTAGCAAAGCATCGAAAATAAACACGAAACACACACGCAAACAGAAAATGATTGGTCCACTCAGCTACATAAAGCTGCCTTAAAATTGTGACCAAATCGTTGTGAAGAAAACAATCTACAGTGAACATGGCAGTACTAATGCTGTGAGATGAGACACTAGCTTTCAGTGCGAGAGGATGAAAAACACCAAATGTCTGCGAACAACAAAGAAACGTGTATGCAACTTAAAACTGGTGACACAAAAACCTACATATTCTCTGCAGCACTGAGATTAGCCATTGAAAAATATTGGAAAATCGTCTTATTTGATAAAGACTTTCTATTTTCTATACTTCTTCTTTTAGAGAGAAACTTTCCACCACGCTACACCACATTTATCGAACAGCTTTGGTTCATTTTACAATGAAAATTCCACGCAATGGAGAATAAAAACAAGATTTTGAAGGAAATCACACTGTTAAAGATGGAACCAGTGGTTTCCAACCTTTTGGTCCTCTGATGTTTTCTAAATATAGTGCGTAGTCTGGGTCACATTTCAGATTCCTGAGTCGTTTAGACCCAGAGACTGTATAAAAGATGGACGTAGCTACCGTGACGTCACCCGTTGGTTTCTGCACTGAGAAAATGAAGCCAGGGTTTTGCTACTTCCTGGTTGACATCTTGGATTTTTGGAGCCAGTGACGCAAAAATTGTCGGAAGGGGGCGGAGCCATAGGAGCAGCGATTGGTCAGACGGATTGAGAGGCGGGCCCTTTCTGCCCGCCCACATTTACCGCCTTCTGCTCGCTTCATCTGCATCATCGCTACCGACTGTCAATCAAGCCAGCCACGCCCCTTGCCCCGCAAAATGTTGATGATTTTTAAAAAATTCAGTATTGATTTATTTTCAGATTGGCCACCTGATCTCTGGATTTGACCATGAAAACTAATTTTTAAAAAAATCCTGAGCTGGAGGAATGCGGTATTTGGTGATCTGTGATCACTTCTTTTCCAATTCATTTCTATGGGAGCCAGGGCTTTTTGGAGCCAGCAGCTAGTGGATGTAGTAATATTGCAGGTTTTTGACACTTCCGGGTTCATTTTTCAGGGCTGGTTGCTACGTCCATCTTTTATACAGTCTATGTTTAGACCTCGCCAAATAGGAATTTTACCCTCTAAACATGGTTTCATTTGAAGTAGTTCAAATCATCCAAAGTCTCATCAAAAGTTATTGTCATGTCTGTCAAGTTTTTGTTTTGTGTGCACATTTTATGTCTCGTCTTTCCTGTTTTATTTTGAAGTCACTAGCTGGTTGTCTCTGTCTTAGCTTCATTTCCTGCACCTGTCTTGTCACACCTGCTCCCTGATGGCTTTCCCTCACCTGTTTCCCATCTCCCCTCATTACCTCGTGTATATTACCTTGTGCAGTCTCGTTGCCAGTTCGTCGTACTTCATGGTCTTCGTCCCAGCATTTCCTAGTCATAGTCAACTCATAGTCTGTTTGTTCACAAGCTTGTTTCTGTTTTTTGGACCTTGCCGTTTTGCCTGCCGATTTCTGGATACCTCTGCCTGATTGACTGAACTCCTGTGTACCGAACCCTGTCTGTCATTAAACCTGTCTTTTTGCCTGAACCCATTCTGTCCATGGTGTCCCCTGCCTTCACCCTGAGTCAGCTGGGATAGACTCCAGTCCCCCATGACCCTAGTGAGGATTAAGCAGTGTATAGATAATGGATGGATGGCTCATGCAATAATTGAAAAAAAAAACAAAAAACAACTGGAATCAGCTTGCCCAACATTTTTCCAAGTGCCCACAGGTGTTAACAGTATTCAACAAAAAAAAATGCTGACACTGCATACTATAGGTATTTAAGAATTAACATTTTAGGGCGGTTTTGGCTCAGCTGGTAGAGCAGGTTGTCCTCCAATCACAAGGTTGGCGGTTCCTCCACAGTCAAAGTGTCCTTGGGCAAAACACTAAATCCAAAGTTGCTCCCAATGGCAGGTTGCACCTCACATGGCAGCTTTGTCACCACTGGTGTATGAATGTGTGTGTGAATGGGTGAATGAGAAACACATTGTAAAGCGCTTTGGATAAAAGCGTTATTCAAGTGCAGACCATTTTAACAACCTGTACAAATAAGGCATTTTTCACACGACTTTGCCCATCTAGTCTAGACAGATGTTTCACCATTTAGTCTCCTCTCAGTCTCTGTTGTCGTCTCCTCTCTGCTCTGTGTGAACACATCCTGCAGGGTCTCTCAGTTGTACTGAGGACNGTCACACCTGCTCCCTGATGGCTTTCCCTCACCTGTTTCCCATCTCCCCTCATTACCTCGTGTATATTACCTTGTGCGTCTCACAGTCTCGTTGCCGGTTCGTCGTGCTTCACGGTCTTCGTCCCAGCATTTCCTAGTCATAGTCAACTCATAGTCTGTTTGTTCACGACCTCGTTTCTGTTTTTTGGACCTTGCCTTTTTGCCTGCCGATTTCTGGATACCTCTGCCTGACTGACTGAACTCCTGTGTGCCGAACCCTGCCTGTCATTAAACCTGTCTTGTTGCCTGAACCCATTCTGTGTCGTGCATTTGTGTCCACCTGTTCTGAAATCAGTGAGTTCATCACAGTTAGAGAATCAGAGAAAAAAAAATCTAAAAACTGAAAACAGATTTGTGTATTCGCGAACTTTCTGTAGATCAGATGACAACCCCCCTAATGTCCCTAATGACCCTAGTGAGGATTAAGTGGTGTTTAGATAACGGATGGATGGATTATGCAATAACTGAAAAAAACAACAACTGGAATCAGCTTGCCCAACATTTTTCCAAGTGCCCACAGGTGTTAACAGTATTCAAAAAAAAAAAAAAAATGCTGACACTGCATACTATAGGTATTTAAGAATTAACATTTTAGGGCGGCTGTGGCTCAGCTGGTAGAGCAGGTTTGTCCTCCAATCACAAGGTTGGCGGTTCCTCCACAGTCAAAGTGTCCTTGGGCAAAACGCTAAATCCAAAGTTGCTCCCAATGGCAGGCAGCACCTTGCATGGCAGCTCTGTCACCACTGGTGTATGAATGTGTGAATAGGTGAATGAGAAACACATTGTAAAGCGTTTTGGATAAAAGCGTTGTTTAGGTGCAGACCATTTTAACAACCTGTACAAATAAGGCATTTTTCATACGACTTTTCCCATTTAGTCTAGACGGATGCTTCACCATTTAGTCTCCTCTCAGTCTCTGTTGTCGTCTCATCTCTGCTCTGTGGAAACACATCCTGCAGGGTCTCTCAGTTGTACTGAGGACTGCAGATTTTTCTTGATTTTTTTACGGGATCTGGTCGACTTTTTTGGCGGTGAGGGGATTCATCCTTCTCTCTTTTTTTCTTATGGGACTGCACATCACACATCATTTTCTCAAAGGTCGTCAGAAAGTTGAAAATCCAACAATTCTTTCTGATTAACGGTCTCTAGCTGTGATAAATAATATAATTTTGACATTCTTTTAAACATAATCTGCTGGTAGGCTTTCGCATTTATATGGTTGACTTTATTTTGTTGTTAATACTTGTAAACTTTTTTCAGTCGGATTTTTCATGCAGGACTTTTACTTGAAATATTTTTACACTGCTGTACGGCCACTTTGACTCACATAGAGTATCTGAATGCTTCTTCCATCACTGCAGGTCTCACAGCTTTTCTTTTATCATGCGCTGTACTCACCACACACACACACACACTCAACTCCCTAAAGGATGCATGAAATCTCTGCTCCAATATCATCTCTCTTTTCTTTTTTTTTCTCTCTCCCTCTCGCAGCGAAATGTCCAGCTGTGATGTTGGATATCACAGTGGGCCAGTTGTTGGCACAACACCAAACAGAGAAGTGTTGTGCAAGGGATCGTCGTCATGCCTTCTGGTCATTTCTCTCACTATCAACACCACTTCGCTGTCCAGGAGCTGGGAAACAGCCAAGAACAACGAAATCGTACACCGAAGGCAAGAGCAGGATCCAATAAAATGAAATTCATGCTCACAAGAATATGCAAAGAAAAATAATCACCACAATACTTAACATGTAACCTAGAACTTGCTGAATAAATAAATGATTTATTACGGTGAAAAAAAAAAAAAAGTATTCTCTCACAATTGCTTCTATCATAAAGAAACCACACTTTTCCAAAAAAACTAATTAATTTCTTCAGCCTTTGAGCAATTGAAGACAAAGACAAAGCTCTCATGCATTTGGTGGTTTAAATCAGAGCAATATTCCACCACTGACTGCAAGGTTAGCTGTCTACTCAATATGTAGCTTTAATTATTTCCCTTTTCATTCTTGCACAGATACAGCTAGTTAACAGTCTTACCTAAAAAAATAACAATAACAAATCTGCTGTGCATTGTCACCATGTTGCATCACATCCAAGAGTTGTTATTGTTTATTCACCTTTTTTCTCCATGCAGTGATTCCTTTGAGACTGATTTTACAAGTGAGATCCATCTGTGAATAAATCACTAAAAATGACTACAGAGCCAAAAAAAGAAAGAAAGAAAGGGGGGAAAAAGGAACAATCCTCCAAACAACAAAGAAACAACAAACAGGTTACACAAAACCCTAAGATAGACACACCGACAATGGTGAGGATAACAAAGAAGCAACAGAGGTGCTGGAAATGAAGACGAGGAAGAAAAATAAATAGGTATACAATATAAATGATGGCACACTGTCATAGTTTCCACACACCTAGTGTGGTCTTTGTCTTTTCTGGGGATCACCTGTGAACTTCCTGTATAATCAATAAATTAGTATTAAATAAAACAATTACCAAATTATAACCCTTTAATTTAATATACTATACTATTATAGCATTCTATAGTATACTGTAATACTACGCCATACTATGTTATGTTATGCTTAGCTATGCTATACTATGGTATGCTATAATATGCTGTAATACGTATGACTATGTTATGCTGTACTGTCTTGTGCAACTCCATACTTAACTATGCTATCATATGCTACATTATGCTATGCTGTACAATGACATGCTACACTATACTATATTATATTATTTTATACTGTGCTATACTACACTACACTGTTATACTATGCTATGTTATGCTGTGCTATGTTACACTGCACTGTTATGTTATGCTATGTTATTCTATGTTACACTGTGCTATGCTAAGCTATGCTACACTGTGTGTGCTATAATATGATTTACTATGTTATGCTATACAATACTGTGCTATTCTATATTTAACTATGTTGTGTTATGCTATATTTTGCTATGCAATACAATGCTACGCTAGGCTTTACTACGCTATAGTATGCTATGCTACACTGTGCTCTACTATGCAATGCTATGGTATAGTACGCTATGCTATTCCATACAGCGCTATACTTTGCTACACTACCCTATACCATATTATGTTTTGTTATACTACGGTATGTCATGCTAATTTATTTATTGTTATGCTATTTAATATACTATTAAAAAGCATTTATTATATTTATTTACTACTCTGGGGCCTGCTGATACGGCCAAAAATATATATTTTTTCAAGTGAACAGATATTCATAAATACCACAGTATACATGTAATGGCATTAACGAAGAAGAAAACGCATGAAAAGATTGCCTCCTGTCTCCATCAGCACCAGTTACCTGGATTTACTTGTAGTAGCTGCCACTCTCCTAATTATCCAGATTTAGATTTAGATTTCTAATTCTAGTCTAAATACTTGAGGTGATGAAATACGCCGAAACAACACATCAGGTTTGAGAGTTTACTAATTTACAAAACTCTGAAATTTGAATTGATGAGATCTGGAGAACATACCGAGAACTTTTAAAGAAGGTGCAGCAGAGTTTCTAGATAAAGCAAGGCTTCATCCGAGTCTGCGGGACTCCTTGGCCTCTTGAGGTACTGGTTGGCCAATGCAAGGAGATTCCTTCATTCTTAGTCAAGTAGTCCACTGTCATTTTGTCTTCAGTATTTATGCACTATGAGGAGCGCTGTTGCCTATTTCTGTTTTTCCATTTGAATTTCCACATTGGTGTCACTGTGTTTCCATATTCTGTGTGTTGTTTATAGGCCACATCCCTTCTAAGGATGCTTTTCCACCGTTCTGAAAGAAGTCTCTTTCTTAGATAGTTCACTCCCACCCTCCTCCCCGCCTTACAAATCAACAGTGATTATTAAATTAGCTGCAGTGTGGCGCCCAGCTCCGCTCTTGAAGTCGTCATTAAGCATTCCTTTGATTTACATTGACTCAGTGAGAGAAAAAGATCATCCCTGCTCCGCGCTCTCTCCCGTGGATTTGTAGAATCTCATTTTTGGCAGGAAATTGAAAAACTCAAATGAACCTGCAACCCAAAGGCAACTCAGCGGGATGCCTCCGTCCTTTTCAACTCAGCATATACGAAGGACAAGCAGGGGTTTTTAGTACAGTTTTATTCCCCTCCACAACCGTATGTTATGAAAACGTATAGCTTACTGTTTACATCATTCGTCTTCTGGAGCTTTAGAAGAATCTGTCTTTTCTCCTGCTTTTTCAGTGAAAGCCCTTTTTTTTTTTCCTTGCCGTGTGCCACATCCCCCAGAGCTCTCAGCTGTGTGCCCTATTTTTAGAGGAGCACTCTGGCAATTTAGCTGAACAATGTGCCGGAGTCGCATCTTCGGTTCCATGTGATCTGGTCGGATGTTGACTACAGGCATCGCATCTGCATTGTGTGTGAATGTATGGGGGATATTTTTGGACTTAAAGTCCTCCCTCAGGTACTAAGACATACAGTTACAGTGCATTCGCTATAGAAAAAACGTAGTAATGTGTAACTAATTATTTTGAAAAGCCACATGTCAAATGCGTCAGCAATAAAAAAAAAAAAAGATTTCAAAAATGTCTGCCTTGTGGAAGACAGTTCTTCCTCACACCTCTGCTGTACAATTTGCTGATTTGACTGACAGCCCCAAATAGGAGCACAAACACATCCCCAGCTGCATAGAAAATGACTGCGAGCATCTTGTCTACGGTTCCCTATCCTGAACTACATTACTACATTAACAGCGCGGCTGGGTTAATTAAATGGAAGCCCTGTCATGTCCTATAATTCAATAGAACTGAGCTCAATTAACCGCCTAATTAGAAACAGAGCTTGCATGAAACATGTAAATTCACCTTGTGTCCAATCCAATTTATTGATTGATGCCCTCTGGTAGAATGAAGACAGGAAGCCAACAAAGAGGCAGAGACGAGGATATGCATTGAATGTTAAAGATTAATGCCGTTCTCGCTCATTTGAACTGATTCCTGTGGGTTTGCCTTCGATACAAGTTCTTTTGTTGGCTGAATGAGAGTCTGTACGTTTAGGTCAGTGTGCTCGGCTGTCCTTGAAGTCCTCTTTCAAAGAGAGTAATTCAGGACTGAGATGTCATCATCAGTGCGTCATGAAACAGAGCACTTACCCCTGAAATCTCAAAGAAAATACCTGAAGAGCCCTTTTCCTGTTGTAGAACATGAATAAACGGAGCGGGTTCTTTCTCTGGGAGATGCCAGATATGAAACTGCTGGTGGACGCAGCACTCAGAGGAGCCGTACGTGGGAGGAAGGAGAGCCTGACGAATGGGACGAGAGCCATTAAGGTGACATTGACAAAAAGGCAGGAAGTCAGATTATCATCTGGAGGAAAGGAAGTGTATTAGAGGTGATAGCGTTGCCCTGCGGCAGGTGGAATGCAGAGTCTAGGAGGAGTAAACGGCCGGCTGGGT
Source organism: Stegastes partitus (assembly GCF_000690725.1). Classification (NCBI taxonomy): domain Eukaryota; kingdom Metazoa; phylum Chordata; class Actinopteri; family Pomacentridae; genus Stegastes; species Stegastes partitus. The sequence continues at coordinate 730,355 of NW_007577881.1, read as the reverse complement.
CTTTAATCATTGAGTCGCCTGTGTGAGCTGCTGGAGCAAGTAGGACCGAAGGATGAGTTAAAAACATCTTCTATTTAAGTCTCTGTACACGGCGGTACAACACTTTGCACATACTCATGCCTCTCCCACTAACCCGCTCCCTATTATCAGCAGATCGAATTTTAAAAAACTAAACTGATCCTGCTAACAAGTTTTAGGTCTACATTTGTTCATCTGAGTCATACTGTTGCACTGGTTTAGAGCTTCCTTCTTTTTAATGAACAGAAGCATCATAGTTTTTACTCGAGTGAGTCCCACAACATCCTTCTGCATGCAATATTCTAAACACAACAAACCTGCAATCTTAAAGTAGCAACACAGTCTGAGCTTCTTTTTTTTTACATGAAAAGCATACAGCTATGCCAAGTACACCATCAACACGCTTAAGCAGAAACAAATCTACAAAAAATGTAGGTAAATGTAAAAGATTTCATATTTTTCTTTTTAAATCATTCAACCTTCAATAACTAATGTGGCTGAATGGCTCTTAAATTGCTGAAATCTCCACCTTGTTTACCAGCCGTCCGCTAACATAAAGACATTTTCCGCCGTAAGAACTTGCTGGCTGTTTTGGGGCGGCCCAGACCTTTTCAAGAACTTTCAGGGCTGTTTTCAAGGGAGAAAATGAAGAGTTCATTTGCCACAACAGATCACTCCATCTTCACAAACCTTCAGAAAACCCACTTCTCCATCGTCTACCTGAAACAATATCAATCAATCAAACTTAAGATATCTCTATTTTTGTCATGTCATTCCTACTGAGTCAAATCCACTCAACTTCAGTTTGATTGAAATCATCTCAAGCAAAAAAACAACAACAAAAAGTTTTCTGAAAATCTACAAAAATGGAGTTATCTGTTTTTGCAAATGAACTCTTCAAATATTACCCACTCCAAGGTTGGTACTTCTGAGTGGCTCTGAAAAAACTACTGTGTTGGTCTCAACACTGATTGCTTAAAGTAGGAGAGGAAAAACAAGCACCATTTTTCTGTCCTCCTCAACCAGCAGTCTTCTCCTCTGTCACCATCTTCCAAGTAAAATTCACCATATGGCAAACATAACTGTTCTATTTCCTACATTGTCACAGATGTGGATTTAAACTATTAACTAGCAACTGTTGCTGTTTTGGTGCACATTGAGTTCTCGTCTCTGTCACAGCATATGGATCTTTCACCAACATTTTTATACAGAGACTGGAGCACGTCATTGGAATCAAAGGAACTGCACCAAACTGGTTTAGCTCATATTTATCAACATTTTATCATAATGATGTTAATGATGATTCTTCCACAAACACCAGAGTTAGTTATGGAGTTCCACAGGGTTCTGTGTTAGGACCAATACTATTTACGTTGTACATGCTTTCCTTAGGCAACAAAAACAAAAACACTGCATAAATGTTTATTATTATTATGCAGATGACACCATGTTATACTTAATTATGAAGCCTTCAGATACAACAGAAGTCGTGGTATTTGGCTCTAAACACCCCAGAAATACATTATCTAACCAGATAGTTACTCTGGACGGCATTCCCTTGGCATCCAGTCCTACTGTGAGAAACCTTGGAGTTATTTTTGAACAGGATATGCCTTTAAAGCACGCCTGTAGGACGACCGTCCTTCACCTGCGTAACATAATTCATGTCTTAAATGAATTGAATTGATTTAATTTTTTTTTTCTTTCTCTAAATATGACAGTTGTTGTAATTTTAGCTCCTCTCTGTTTGGCTGTGACCTCAGAGGTTTGCAAAGACACTGACTCAGCCTCAAGTGTGTTATAATGTGTTCAAAGTGTGCGAAAATCCCACTAATTCACCACCGCCTCCCGCGAATGACACCGGAGAGGTTCGACATTACAAGTACAGCTGTTTATATTTAGCTTCGCCAAACAACTGTTTACTTCAGAGATTTCCGAACACATTTTTTTTCATGTATTAAGCAGAGTGACAGAGTGAAAGCTTTGGTTTGAAATGTTTCCAAGTGTCGCATCACCTTAGCAGCAGAGGGGAGTGTGTGTGTGCGCGTGTGTGTGTGTGTGTGTGTGTGTGTGTGTGTGTGATGTCCTGCCACGTCAGATGCTGGGACATCTGTCAGGAAAGATATAGTGCTATTCTGATTCATCCCATTTTAAGCCAGAAAGCATAAAGTGCAATTCTACCTTTAAGCGCAGACATAAAAATATAAATAACTGTCACAACTTCCCTTTCGTAAAACTTCTTCTGTCTATATTCATATTCCTGACTGTCAGACTGGCGCATCTGCCACGCAGGCTGCAGCTTCTGTCAGAGAATCAGGACAAAGCAGTCAGCTGTTCCCCTGCAGGCATGTACGCTATCTTTGAGTTTTCATATCAGTGTTATACACAAAGCTGTATGTGTCCTTGTGAGTGTGAGAAACAGGGACGACGTGGACCCTCTGAGCCCGTTTGATCCCCCTTGTGCTGCTGTCACAGTCCATCTGAGTGAAGTGAATACTGGACAGTGAAGATCAACCTGTGAGATGGATTTGTAATTATTGGATCAGTCGCTACCCGTTAATGTACATAATTTATAGAAAACCTCCTCTGGCCAAGTGCAGTATGAGCCTTGTAGTGTACAGAACAAGCAAAAAGCTCATACAGGCCCGTGTTAAGTTCAAGACGTGTTCATTAGCGGTAAGTGACACGACTAAAATAGAATGTCATCATTTTGTAAATCTGACAAAACAATTAAAAAATGTAATTTGATCTACTGCTGTGAACATAATCAAACATTTTAAATGGCTCTTTTTTATTTTATTGTTTTACAAAAAAAGAACAATAACGCAGCAGATTGTAAGACGATTCTCAGTCCGTCTCAGTTCTCAAAGACGATTCAGCTCTAACTGACTGATGGAGAGTCTTAGATGTTTAAAGTCACCCCCGGCTCACGAGGCTAATGGCCTATTAAGGACTCACATGCCTCGAGGCGGGAATGGTTGTGAAACCACCAGGTATCCCACCAACAACAATAACAATGGCTGTGAAGCTGCCAGGTCAGGGGTGTTAATGGTAGTGAAACGTGCTGGGGAGAGACCTAAGGACTGAGCTGTAGGTTCTTGGCAACCGGTGGTCCTCTGCGCCGACATGGCTGTTCCAGTTTCACATCGATGGTTTCCTTCCCCTTGCTCTCAAACCATCTGTCTTCTCTGTCCAGAATGTGAACATTTCCGTTCTCTAAGGAGAGTCCGTCATTCTTTACGTAGTTGCCCCGAGGAGCTTCTCTCCCGTGTGGAGGAATTAGTCTCCCCTATATACAGGTCCATACATTCCTCACTGCATTGGACTGTGTAGACAACTTTTCGATGGGTTTAACCAGTTTTTGTCTCAGTTTTCTGGCTCTGAAATGCATTGATGTGTTTGGAGAAATTCCTCAGACAAACCAGCAACATGTGGATGATTTTTTTTTTTTGATTTCACAGCCATTGTTCTTGTTGTTCACGAGAAACTGTGTGATTTCACATCATTAACACCCTGAGAAGCATGTGAGTCCTGCATTGTTAATCTGGGGCTGCACATCTACATCAGAAATCCCCCAACAGTCAGCTAGAACTGAAAAAGCCTCCTAAATGAGAGGTGAATTGTCTTCAAGAACCCGAAAAGAGAAGTTCAGTTGCTGTTTTAGTGAAGCTCTTTGGATTGCAATGCAGCAGTCCCTATTTCTTGTCTGTGTTTGGATCGGCAGGATCCTGTAATCCCAGTGGGAAAGAGACAAAGTTCAAGGTAGGCAGAGAAAGAAAGACCTGATCCAAAGCTGTCTTTAATGCCCCAGAAATCAATCAATGAGCCATCTGTAATGCAAGATAAGAGTGTTAACCCTGGATCATTCTGGAAACCCTGCAAGATGTTGATTAATAATGTAGGTTTCATTTTGCAATCAGGAAAATCAGCAATTTTCAAGCAAATCAATCATTGTTAGTTGCTTGCAGCAGCTACACTTTGAAAGAGATCATGGTAATGGTGACAAAATACACTTGCCCATAAAGTTTGAATAGCTTTTGTGTTCTGACACATTCCTCTTTTTATTCTATCTATCCACATCAGTCATCACTTCTGACCAGGTGCAATGACTACATACTGAGTCCCAGTTACCAGGCAAAACGAATTCTGACTTCGGGATCTGACCGAAGACTGGGACGTCCTGCCCATGAACACCATCAACAAGCTGGTGGACAGAACGCCACCATGTCTTAATGCACTGATCCATGTCAGGGGTGGCCATACTTAATATTAGTGATCAAGTGACATTTGAAAGAATAATATTGGACATTCTTACTCATGAAATCCCCTGGAATATGTGTTTTCTGTTAAACTGACCAAGGCAGAAAAATTTAATCCTATTGTTCAATATCCCAAATTTAGCTTGAGCCTGAAGACACAGTTTTCAAATGCAAATTAATTTTTACTGCGATATGTATTATATGCTTATTGCGATATCAATAAAGTGACACTTTATCGTTCAAGAATAAATTGCATTGTTATAATCATTTCATGAGATAAGGTAAAAAAATAAAAATTTTATTACAACTTTATGGGCAACAGTGTGTAAACGCTGATATCAAATCTGTGACAGGATGCAAACACCTGCATGAACTATTTTTTATTCTTGTGCTGTTTTTCAACTCTCTTAAAATAGAGGAGAAAGAAATCACAGGAAACCAAAGAGAGCGGTGCCTCCATACTGGATAAGAACTGGGGGCGTTCCAGTTCATCAGTTCATCTTAACTGCTAAACCAATGGGACCGTCGTGGCAAAATTGTTTTCAGCTTTTGCGAACAATGATACTTGAAGACAGAGTTGATATATAGCCATCATAGAGAAGGGGAGATGTAAAAATTGTACAGATGATCTCTTTTTAGAAGCATATCTGGCTGATTGCTGCATAAATAGAATATCTCTGATATTCCAGTGATGAATGGTGTGGAGACATGGAGGTTTTAGCTATATGTGACTATTCAACAAACACATTAGTGAAGACAGTTGTGTGATAGTTGTGTAATGGGCCTGTAACAATTACTGAGAAGTTTGTGTGTTAAATGTGACTCCCTAAATTTAGAAATGTTGCCCTGGGTGAGCTAAAAAAAAAAATACTGAAGCTTCATTCTTTCATTTTCAGAACAAGGATTGAGAGATAATGTGCAGAACATAGGTGTTCATATTTCTCAAGTGTCCACAGCTAGTGCTGGTTACACGACATAAAAGCTCTAAGAGCCAACAGTCCTTACAGCGCAATGGTGCAAATGGAGCGTAAGCATTCGATGATGCTGCTTAAATCCTGTTTTTAGGCTTGATCATGTTGAACAATAAAGCATCATATCTTTATTTTAAACCTTGCATGTGCATCGGGTCCCTGGGTGCACAGCCAGAACACCCTGATGGTGCATCAGGTGTAGAGTAAGGGGCCGGCTGGTAAAACATTTGATATTTTTACACGACACTTTCATCTCAAATGAGAAAAAAAAAAAAGGTGACAAATGTGATTTCCTGGAAATAGAATAAAGACGAACAATCAAATTGGCTGAAGAGATAAAAGGTGAAAGGAAATGTACTATTCTGCGGCATCTTGCATAATATATGTGACGCCCCTCTACAAGGCGGAAATTGTCTTTCTAAAAATATTAGGGGAATAAAGGGAAATTTGTTTGAATGGGCAGCTGGGAATAATTGCATGCCCCTGATAACCACGTTATAACCAGAGTTTTCTTTTCACTTTTTGAGATAGACCGAATAAAATGATATATTTTGTAACTTGGGGGTTCAATCGTATCAGAAACGCAATGTTTTTTCTTTTTAACTCAGCACCGAAGTACGAGCAAAGCATTGAAACATATTCTCTACGGTTTAGCCCATTTTATGATACAAGGTTTATTTCAATATGCAGTGCAGTTTTTTTTTTTCAATATCATCTTAAATTTTCTCACTAAGAATATCTGCAGTTTGTAAGGCAAGAAAATACAGTGTGTTGTCTGTCAAAGTATTTCCATTATTATACATTCTGTGTTCAAACTCTGAGAGAGAGATTCTTACATGTGCACTCTCAGAGGTCTTGTGGTGATCTCTCACCTATTCATTGCGTGAGTCATTCACAGAAACAGAAAGCGGAGTAATTTATTTCACACATTAACTGGTGAGTAAGCGATTATTGTGTAGCTTTATTATTCATGTCCATGAACAGATATTGTTTATTACACATTCCATGTAATTATTTTGGGGGGCTCTGGAGAGCAGAGGAGTATTCACCATGAAAAGGCTGGTTCTCCTGCACACCGCCATTCTAAATCCAGGAACCAATGCAGATCAGAAATTAAAACAAACAAACAAACAAAAAAAACCACAAAAACAAACAAAGATTTACTGAAACTTTGCACTGTGTAAACCCATTCAGAACCTTAAAGAAGAATTTAAAGCTGCATTCGTTGATTTATGACCACTAGGGGGCAGAAAATGTGAAACAAATTGGTGTTTGAAAACAGGCGGGGAAAAAGTGGCGTTTGAGAACCCAAAACAAAGATGGGCAGGTATCAAACCTAAAGCAATATTTACAGAACGTTTGCTCGAAAGAGTTTGCTGTGACTACAAGTGACAATTCCTTGTTAGTAGTCAATGCTACATTTTTAAATCAGACCAAGCAAAGAAGCATCATGAAGTAATGTCGTGTTGACAGCAATGTGTCTGTTGTTGCTAACATTGGCTCACGCAACCTCTATAAACCCATTAACTACTGCGTGCCAGCAGCTTGGAGCATATTAACCTGATAAAGCGTGCTTTATTATATATGACTATAACCTTTTCTTTGTAGGATAACGTATTGTTTCCCAGATAAAGAGTCACACTGTCTTGCTTTAATGTTCTATTAGGAATAATAAAGACGCCATTTGTCCCATCATAGCAACTGCAACAATGCTGTTCTTTTGGCAAGCTGGCAACGTCTTTCAATAGAATCAAATTTACAGCAAATGCAGTTTGTACCAGTTTGTCAAATGATGTTTCACACTGCTGGTTATTTGTTCTTTGCCACAAAATGAACAACAGTGACTACTTCAGTTACTGATCACATGGCACAATGTGAAAGAATGTCCATGAGTGTCTTATGACTTGAAATGTAGAAGAAATTTGTGAATGAAGGAAAGAAGTCTCAATTCTATAGTCTAGATGTTCTGGCTATTTTCAGATAAATTCCTCAGAATCCACAACAAAACACGTTGCAGCCTTCACGCTCCTGTGTTGTTTTGTTCCCATCACAAATGACGGTGCAGTGAAGTGTGCTGTTTCCTTTGTAATTAAGAAGCCAGACCTAGCTGCTGTAATTCCGTACATGAATCACCGCGCTCATTAACACCCAGCGGAGCTATCTATGGACCAGTCTGCATATTAATGCACAGTAACTGCTGCTCCATTTCTCCCCACAGACGCTGTGTGTTTACTCATCGAGGATGTTTGACATGCAGCACAACCTCTCAGGATGTAGCTGCGCATCATGTTTTTTTATCCCTCTTCAAACACATTTGTTTGAGGAGGGATAAAAACAAGATGTAGCAGGGGTCTGATCCCATTATAAGATGCGACAGTGAGATTAAAATAAAAATGTGAAATAAAAAAAAAGATTCTCCCAGATACAGAGGAAAAAAAAAACGCAGGATCAGTCAAATATCACTCAGTCACAGCTTTTGTGCTCTCCATCAGAGACCTTGACCCTGTGGAGGGAGAGGAAGAGAGGAAGTCTTTCTGACACACATGAGGTGGCGAGGATTTGCCAGAGGAGCACCTTGTTATCCAGGACACATGCTGTTCATGTCTTACCCCGGAGCATGTGTCTGAGGATGGGGGTGGTGGCGAGGAGAGCCAAGGCTCACAGAGCGAAACATACAAGGAAATGTGTTTGACTACTTCAAGCATTTTGAATTATATGAAAAGGCAGAGTGTTGTTTTAATGTACAGTAGTAACAAAGTAATCAGTAGCTGTGATAACTGATAAATCATTTTATATGCAAAAATACCAAACATATCAGTTTCTCAAGAAGGATAATATGCTGCTGTCTTGTGAATAAACTGACACCTTCCAATGCCGTGTTTTGTTTAACCAACGATCAAAACCAAATTCCTGGACGAGTCAGTGTACAACACTACTGAGTCCATCTATTCTGTTCTGTTGGAGCTTTACAGAAATATCAGCATACCAGCTGTGTCTAAAGAAAGGAATACCAGGGCAGTTATTAGCTGCAGCCTGAATGCCTTTGAAAAAAAATGGTATTGCTATGTCCATGACCAGGTTCGGTGGGCAGTAATGGATTTCATCTACAACAGGAATTTGCAGGGCTGCAGGTGGGGCTGCAGGCATCATCGAAGGACTGGAGGCTCCTGGTCGACCTTGGTGGGCAGCCTAAACTGTCTGAGCACACTGCAACCACCAGCCTTCATCTGGACCTCATTTTGATGTCGGAGACAATAGAGCAAACTGTATTTCTGAAGCTAAAGCTCCGCTGGGATGACTGTGATGGATGAGGCTTAGGAACAGAAGCAAGCTGAGTGCAGGGAAGTGGTGGAGAACATCTTGGTGGAGGCTGGATAGGCATCCAGGTAGCTTTGGATGTAAAGATGTGAACTGTACAAGCGCTGCTTTTTTGCAAAGTGGGGCCTGAACAACCACAATTGGACTGCCTGGCTGAGGGTATATAAAGATCCAAAACACCAGTGTTGACCCCAGGTTCTTCACTGACAATATGAGTTGCTCCAGAAGTGCCTCGCAGCTAGAGGGTCACCGGTTCATGATCCGGTGAGGACACCCGGGATCTTTCTGCGTTGACTTTGCATGTTCTCTCTGTACAGCGTGGGTTCTCTCCGGCTTCCTCCCACAGTCCTAAAACATGTTGAGGTTAATTGGTGATTCTAAATTGTCCGTAGGTGTGAATGTGAGTGTGCTTGGTTGTCTGACTCCAAGTGTAGCCCTGTGATAGACTGGTGACCTGTTCAGGGTGTCCCCTGCCTTCACCTTAAGTCGGTTGGGATAGACTCCAGCCTCCCATGACCCTAGTGAGGATTAAGCAGTGGATAGATAATTGATGGATGGATGGATGGATGGATGGATGGATGGACTCCATAATCATGCAGCCCTACAGAAAATACTTCCAAATTTGCTCCATTGGCAAAAGCAAAATGCATCTTGGCATCCATTAGGCTATCACTTAGACATCAACCATCCACCTAAACATTGTGGAGGACCAAGTTCGTGGCAACAATGATCCCCAACAGCAGCAGCCTCCACCAGCAGGACAAGGAATCCTGCCACAATGTAAAAACTGCGCAGAAACGGTTCAAAGAAGATGACAAGGAGCCCATGGCTTTAATCGGGTCTAATCCAATCAAGCATCCACAGAATGTGCCATAATAAGCCTTGTCTGTGGAGGTTTCACACCCCGACCCACAGCATCTGTTGGCAGCATCTCTGCGCTGTAGGACAACCCATTAAGTCTCATGTCCATGCCCTGATGGGTCAAGAGCTGTTTTGGCAGCACAAATGGGACCTACACAATATTCAGCAAGTGGTGTTAATGTTGTCCATGTTGTATACTATATAGAATATTGTGAAATATACACTCAGAGGAGGCATGGTTCTGTATTGAGTACTTTTAGTTTTCATGCCTGAGTAGTATTTTTTACTTAAGTAACATTTCTGCTGCAGGACTTTTACTTGCACCGAAGTATCTTTAATGTGGTAGTTTTACTAAAGTATCTGTGTACTGCCACGCTTCCTGTCTCTACTTTGTAAATTCAAATGCATGTTCACGAGCAAAACAGAAAACAAAAACGTGCCAAAGCGCTCACATTAGCTAGTCAGTGTCAAGAACAGATTTTCGCACTTATGTGATGATGAGACTTGGAGTTATAAAGTTTACCGAAGGGCGCAATGCAGTTCTGAAATACTGTTAACTTAAATATCAAACCTGTGTGCACTTTCTGTCTTTTTAAACATACAATCGCGAAACATAAAAGCCCAAAGGGAAAAGAAACAGTTAACAAGATGAAAGGTGTATTAGGAGCTGGACCCCAATGTTCCTAGAGGATGACAGGCCCTGATTACTTTCTCACAAGGAAGTGACTGACCCACGTCTGCACTTCTGCTCTGTGTTTAACTGCTGGGGACACACAGTACGTGATTCGCATCCCCAAATACTCTCCCTCCACTTTTTCTGCAGCTCAGGCAAACTCAACCTCCTTTGGTGATAGGCAAGCAGTTTTTTTGTGTTTGTTTTGCCTCAGAGATCCTACTGGGGGTTAGTTGAGGTCTTTTTTAAAGGTTAAAACTTGTGTCTCTGCTGGAGTCAAAGCTGTTTAGCCTGTAGTTAGATCATTCTGTCAAAAGTGCAAATGGAAGAAAAGCCGAAGAACTTGTTGGGAAAAGATGCAGGACATGGAAAGTCTATAGCAACAACATTGTGTTACTGTATCAATGCTTACGAGTTCTCCAAAGCTTGCAAAGTTACAGCGTGTGGAAATTGCTGTTCTATTTGTGCTGTTACAGTGAACACCATGTCTATATGCTCGCTAGTTACTGAATAAGGTCATGAAGCCCCTGGCCATAATTAGTCTTCATTAGTGATGCACGGTTCAGTTGTGACATCACTCATGCATTCCAGCTCATGCGCTCATGTGTCAAGGGGTTAATCTCTAAAAGTGTACTGAGCCTGGACCTCTAAACGTAGAAATATTTCGTTGAATTGTGTATTTCGAGCATCAAGGACAGCGAGTGTAAGAGAGCTGATAACAGCAGCAACCGAGTCGAGTTGAGTGTCCTGCTTTGGAGTACTGAAAGGTCTCAGCATCCAGTGCATATCGTGTACTGTCCCTGAGGCAAAAAAACATCTATCAGTCACTCACTGGCCAGCACTGAATAAAGCAAGCTAATCCCTTGGATACAAGACTCTAGTTTACCTGGTTTGTGCAGTATTTGGGACTGATTCAGCCCTCAAATGACCTGGAACATGTGATGAGGTGTCAGGTCCAGAGGCCATACGAGCTTCCCATGCCGCTGTGTGTTAGCGTCAAGCTGCAGCACACAGAAATGCAACATTTATCCACAAAAGATGAGCAATTCCTTTTCTTCTTGGGTTGTGAATTGGTTCACAAATGTTAAACGTGAGACCAAAGTGCAGCGTCTGGGTGATTGTTCTTTTGTAGTTCAGCTTCAAAAAGACAAGCATTTTGGGGGCAAATGAGCTTTTAATGATTTATAAAAAGCTTTGAGATGAAAGTGTATCATTTTGCAAATACTTTGTACTCGATCACAGTCATACTAATGTTGGTGGAGAGCCAAACTGCAGCAGCTAACAACCGCGACCAGCAGACCAACACACAGTCATTTAATGATACAAAACTTGAACAAACTCTGGTGGGTCAAATAAACAACCGCTACCTGTGCAGCATTTCAGGTAATAATAGTTTTCCCTTGTGAAGCAGGGATGTATTGCCAACAAAGACTATAAGATGCTTCCAAATTAGTGCAGCTAACGACATTACTACAAACTCACACAAATTTTATCAACATTTATCAAAAACAGTTTGTCTGTCAGTTGTGTTGCTTTTGGGCACTTAATGTAACTTGTCGTCTTTTCATCGAATTGCTTTGTATCAAAACACGACACAAGAACCAAAATCAAATCAATTTGTGACATTTGGAAAGATTCCCACCCCTCTTCTCCATCCTTTTGATCAAGCCATGATTGAATCAGCACAAATCAGCTCGTACTTGAACACAGGCTAAACTATTATACATCTCAAGGCACTCTTTTAAGGGGAAAATAATAGAAAAGTCAAACAAAACTTGTACATGTGGGGTAAGGTGGGTCAAGAAAACAACAACAAGAATTTAAAAGTTGTTATAGCCAGGTTCTGCCATGTAAATCTTTTTGAAGTCGTGTCTATTAAAACTTACTACTTCTCTTACTTTCTCAGAGTTTGTCCCGCTGGTTGTCCTGCACAGCATATGATGAAAAGACTAGCTTGACACCAAAATCACCTCTGTGTCTCCAGTGGTTTACACCACGAGTAGCTGTTGTGAGATAATGAGCATCTGTAGCATATATCTGTATCTTTAAGTAGCTGTTTTGTTATGTTTTTTTTAAACTTAATGAGACATCTAAAGCTGCTGGCTTGTTTATGTGTTTACTAAGGATGACAGACACTAATGATGTCTTCATTGTTGGTGAACTCCATTAAAAAAACAGCATTATGTTGTCAAAAGTTATGAATCTAGCGGGGGCTGCAAGATGGCGCAGTTGGTAGCACTGCTGCCTCGCAGCAAGAAGGTCGCCGGTTCGTGTGGAGTTTGCATGTTCTCCCCGTGCAGCGTGGGTTCTCTCCTGGTTCTCTTCCTCCCACACAGTCCAGAAACATGTTGAGGTTAATTGGTGATTCTAAATTGTCCATAGGTGTGAATGTGAGTGTGCTTGGTTGTCTGTCTCTAAGTGTAGCCCTGTGATAGACTGGTGACCTGTCCAGGGTGTCCCCTGCCTTCACCCTAAGTCGGCTGGGATAGACTCCAGCCCCCCCGTGACCCTAGTGAGGATTAAGCGGTGTATAGATAATGGATGGATGGATGGATGGATGAATCTCGCGGCCATAGAATAACATCCAAGTGTTATCATGCAAAAAAATATTCTGTTCTATTCTATTCTATTCATTCATTCATTCATTTATCACAGCTGCTCTCTTCTGCAGTTTGTCAACCACCACTTTGTCGGGTTGGTTTGAAAAGTCCTGCAGGCTTTAAGCTCTGCTGTTCTCAACCACGGTTCTGCACGTTTGAGGGCTTTTTTTAAAAAAAAAATATAGTTTTTATCTTAGGTGCACCAGCATAATGTGTTTGGAGAAAATTCTTGTTTTTAAAGACCCAGTTTAATGAACTGGGATGGGTTTTAAGTGCTTTCTCAACATGTATGTGCACCGTTTCATTTCGCTCTGTCTTGCTAGGGACACTCTCAGCTCAGTGGTGTGAGGTTTCGATAACCTCCAGCTTTTATTACAGTGTGATGGGAGTCAAACCGTAGCTAAGCTTCAATGTCGAGGCTTCCATCCTCCTCATAGCACAGTCTAATAAAGCCCTGACATCCTTCCTTTTGAACTTGATGTCGCTGCCCACCGAGCTGTTCCCTGACAGCTTCGACTTCTTGGACTTTGACCCAGGTGTTCTCCTCATATCTGATCTGAACCACTGCATGGGAGTTGTTCCCTTGAACATTGGCCATAATGGGTGACATTGGAGAACCAATGGCACAGGCTGGCAATACCTGGGACTCACCACCAGTCAGTTAGAACTGAAGAAGCCTCTTGGATGACATTAGATGTCTTTAAGAACCAAAAAGGAAAGGTTCAATCGCATTTCTACTAAAGCTCTTAGGACATTTAAAAGACTGTGGTAATATCCTTAGCCTTGTAAAACAGTCTCATAACATGAACCGAGTTAGTTTAATATGATATTTATACAACATACTTCTTCATATACTGTACAGATATTCAACTGAAATAAAGTCAAATATATGGTGCATGTAAACAAAAATTAAAAAATAAAAGGAATGACTGGTGCATTTGATTCAACTTACAGTCACAAATTTCAAAGCAAGATGTTTAGAGCCACTTTTTCGATATTTATTTTTAACTGAGAATTTGATTATTCTCAGGCAAAACTAATCTCTCTGTGCCATCTTGCTCTAACTCAAGATAATCTTGAGCCCTAGTAAAGTAGCACAATGTGTAATTATGATGCAAAAATATATATTCAAACTGCAAACAAGTCAGCCATTACAGCATACAAAAGTCCCTATTAAAAGCAAAGTGGAAGAACAGAGATTACCATTAGGTAATTAGTTACTCACATAGGTGTGGGATGTGACTAGAGAAAAAAAATAGTTGCCTTTGTGGAAGCAAAGCATGAAAGCAAGGACATCCCTAAGAATGGATTCGTTATTACCTCGTGTAGCTATAGAGGACATGATTTTTTATTTATTTTTTTTAAATATGATGAAAAGCAAATGGCCTGGGTTTGTACTGTATGTAAAAATTATTTCATATTGTGAATGCCAGTAATTGTCAGTCAACAAGAGGCTCTGAAGGTGCAACAAAAGATCATTTTCTGTAATGCGTTTAACATTATTTCCATCGCATTTGTGATTCATCACAACTGATGAGACGAAAGTGTTGCTCCAACATGCTCCTTTGATTGCAACATTGAACTTCATCACATTGAAAGAACGGTTCAGAGCGAATTTCCCCGACACACAATCTGCAGCTGTGCTCGTGTCCTTCCGTTTTTGTACATCCAGTCCTCTGCTGTTGGTTTGACAGCCAAGGACAAAATTTATGCTCTGCCATTATACCGCTGCATGAAAGACCAATAAGTAGGGAGCAAGGCGAGGCGAGGCGTTGCGGAGCGAGCTGCTTTGATAGAATGTTAATTCTGCACAAAGATGGAGAAGTGGCACGGTGGAGCTGCTTCTGAAAGCGAAGGACTGACTTACTTGGTAGTACATGTGGGAGGGATATGTGAGGCGGGGATGAGGGGTTATTTCCTTTATCTGTAGTGTTCTTGGACATGGGATACATAGCAATTCTGACCTCATTAATCAGTTAAAGGTCCCATATGGTGAAAATCCATTTTTATTTTTTATTTTTTGGTTTGTGGATGTTATAAACTTGTAAAATAAAAACTGTTAATATACTTCTGCCATTCCTTGTGCCCCTCCACAACTAGTTCGCCTCCCAGCTTTATCCAACCCCTAACTAACAAATGTTCGTCCAGGTCAAGCTGTGATTGATCGCTGCAGGTATCAATCACAGACAGAGACAACCTGCTCTTCTTGAAGGGGCCGGGAACAGTTCATTGGCTAAAGAGCCCATTAAGAACAGCCCTTAAACCAGGAGTTCCATGATCATGCGGAAATTAACCATCGTTGCAATATTTTCAGCTGAAAAACTGAAAAACTCACTACGGAGACTTTGATTTTGAAGTTTGCTTAAAAAAGGGGGAAGGATAATGTGGGACCATAGACTGTATAA
>NW_007577881.1:682854-714859 GCF_000690725.1 Stegastes partitus | reverse complement strand
CATCTTTTATACAGTCTATGTGTGGGACCTTCAATGATCTGTCAACAACTTCTACGTCAGTGGTCCTTGAGGCTTCATTCAGACGAACCAACAACAGGAACGGAGAGAGCCGTTGCACATGCAGATAGTTGCCATGTGCACAAGACTAGACAGAACATCGAGTGTCAGACACATGCACCTTACTGTCCCGTTGAACTGCCTCAAGATCTCGTCCGACCAATGTTCAGATATTTTCTGTGTTGCTCAAGAGTCCAGCAAAACCTTTTTTCGATGGCTGCTTCCACTGGGATTAAGGCACAGCTTTTGAAGCATCAATTCCTAGACTGCCATGTCTTCTACGACAACTAGCAGCATCCTTCATTATTACGTTGTAATCTTGTGCGTCCCTATCCGTTAATGCGACTGCATGCAGTTCAGAATTGTGCTGTGTTGTAAATGATACATACATGTTGCTAGCTTTGACTTAGCAAGATTGCAAGCTGTCATATTCGGGTATCTTCAACTGAAAGGAGGGCATGTCTAAAAGGAGATTAACCTGCAGTGCAGATCTGCCCGATCATGGACCACATGTTCCCCCATACTCCTCCCTGATCTTATATCTAGGACTGTCCCAGCAGGTGTGCAAATCTGGCACTGCCCACATTCAGCCAGCAACCTCCACGAAAGGGTCAACGGTGAAGAAAAAAACATTTGATTAGGTGCAAATGGAGAATGCTGGTGTGTTATGTGATTAAAATAATAATTGAGAAGGTCCACTGAGATCTTCGTGTGCTAACAGCAGCGGCAGCATTATGTCATCCAAGGAACTGATCCTCTGATGACGAGCTCTGGTGATGCTGGTTAAAAAAAAAAAAAAAAACATAATCTGCTGGCAAGCGTCCTTCCCACATGTTCATGGATGTAGAGCAAAAGAGATTGGAGATGGTAGGATGAGGATGAGAGAACAACAAAAGCTGTACAGCGCTGCAGCCCGTGTGAAATCCAACATGTCTGTACATTCCCAGCGGTAAACAAAGCAGGTTTATCCCTCTGCGCTGTGCTGGGTCAGCTGCCAAGGGAAATGTCTGTTGTCAAGGGTGTAAATACTCCTTCATGGCTCTCTGTCTTCATTACATCCTAACCATTAGTGTTAAAACAGCTGCTGCCAAAGGGAGGCCTATAAAGTCTAAAGATGCTGACGGTGAAGTCATCAAGTCTGTCACGTTGCCGAAGACTCTCATCGTGATCCCTCTAGTTTTTAACTAAAGAGGAAGACTTCTTCCAGGACATGACCCAAAAGCAGCATCTTTGCTGAATATACTGAGTAAATAATTTTGCTTCAGTAGTACTTGAAAGCATTTGGGTGCAGTGACAGTTTAGGAGATCACGCTTTTAATTAACTGGAATAACTAGAGATGCATATGAGACCACAGCACCTAAAAAATAAAATAAATAATGGCTCCATTTTTGTTCAAACAGGCTCTATTTTTCAAACACTCTTGGCTCCTGTCTGTGTTTACACAGCTCTTTGGTTTAACTTTGCACTTTGCTTCAGAAGAGTGTGTAAGACAACTGAATACCAATGTTCTTCTAAGGCAGGAAATGATACCACGCTACAATAGCTGTGAGTGCTTATATAGCTGTAACCTTTCTCTCACCTGTTCTTCACATTTGCATTTTCTGAAATAATTGTTTCCTTCTTGCGTTTGAGGAATAAAAGCCTCCATCCAGGGATTTGCCTATGGAAGCAGTCTAGTCATTACATGCACTGACTACGCAAGGGTTTAAAATGTGCAGTGATGCACAATGGGTAGTAATGAGCACTGCTCACTATGGATTATGCATGTAAAGCCATTAAAGATTTTGGCACTGGGATAGCAACGGTGAAATATTAGAGATGATGGTTTGCTAACTATAACACTTGATTCGGCGCCATGCTTTGCCTCTTCTGGACATTAAAATTAAGGTTTTCTCTGACAAATTACAATGAAAGACGCAACAGCCAACTCCTTCCCACCTTTCAACCAACATTGTTCAACAAACCTAACCATGAATGTTTTTTGATTTGCCACCTAGGAAGACCTCCTGGAGGGGTTAGAGTTTGAACTGGCAAAAAACTCACCCACCAAGATGCTAATCTAGTCAGTGTTGCCCTTTTGTGATCGGAGAGGAGAGTTCATTCCTGTACGTACTTTTTATGCCTTTGCAAGCTTTAGTGTGACATTGACACTGTATTAGGCATCTGTGGATCTGGTGCTAAAGTGGGATATTTACTAATCACAAGGTTGGCTTGGGTTGGTTACCAGGCAAGCCCACTGTGTGGCAGCTCTGTCACCACTGGTGTGAAAATGTGTATGTGACAAACACACCGTAAAGTGCTTTGAGTACCACTAATAGCGAGAAACTCTGTATAAGTTTTACAATTTATTACCGAGCTGATGCTTTGATGTGTATAAGGTCATCTATAAAGTCATATATTAGTCATACTATTACTGACTTCACAAAATTGAGAGTTTTATTATTATTTTGACTGTCAAGGATGTATCAGTGAATACAGTTACGACAAGAGTGCACTGATAAAGATGTAAGGGTGCAAAACATCAATTCTGGTGCTGCTTGACCTTACTCTACATAGCCTTTGATACCGTTAGCATAAAAATGCTTCTCAGCAGAATGGAAAAGTTGGTGTGAATTATCTGAATGAAAAGCAGCCTAAATGTATTTAACATTAAAGTGCACACAGCAGCCATTGGGAAGCCAGAGTGTTACCTTGGAGCTGATGCAGGGCCGATATTGTTGCAATCTGTGAGGATCATTGTGACATTATGCAGATGACATCCGCATTTTTTTAAAAAAACTCTTTCTCACTAAGTGACTCTCTGAGACAGCGTTTAGTGATGTAAATGTGCCGTGCAGTAAAATCTACTTCAGTATAATTGAATACAATTATGAAAATCACTACATCTTTTATCTTGTATTTGGCAACAAGAAGGGAAGACGAAGCCATCTCTCAGCTTGATGATACAACAGACGAAAACCCATCTTTGTGCTATAACAGACGAACACTGTGTCTACTCAGAATGCGCTGCATGATCAGGATGTTTGCAGAGCAGCAACGGCAGCTTCAGCGTCTGTTTTCTACAAAGGATGTGTTCAAGGACAATATTAAAGTACAGTTAGTCGCCTGCTCACAGTTATTATGTTTATTTGCATAAAATACAGCAAGAAAAAGAAGCCTTAGGTCGAAACAAGATTTAGAGATGCCTACATGTACAACAGGGTGGATAACTGAAATGTTTTTTTTTCTGTTCCAAAAAGAGAGCTGCAGCACATTCAGAATACTGAATGTTTAACAAGTTCTAACAAAAAAAACAAAACAAAACAGGAGAACTAAGCACATTAACCCTTTCTTTAAATCTTCCACCAAGTTATAGCAACAATTCTGCTGCGGGTTGTCCATGAATTATTTAAAAACCTGGAGGCAAAGCGCATCTCTGATTTACTTGAAGAATAAAAAAGTAAATTGGAAACTCACTTGGTGTCTTATATTTTAAGAACCAACTGGTTGAACCTCAGAGGGAGACCTTAGTTAACCAAAGTTGTGAAGACATCTAAAAAAATCGAAATAAAAATAGATCAATGACAGCAGAGAGTCTTCTCCAATCTGTTGTCACGCAGACAACCGCACCCCAGCTTTGTCCACTTTTTAAATAAATGAGAGAAATAAACATGCAGCGCTTTGCATGATCTTCCCTACAATCGCTGGGATCAAACAGGGCACGTATGAAACACTCCTGCATGCTGGATTCTTGACTTTCTGTGTGACTCAGTTGTCAGTGTCAGTCCGCTGAGCTGCGATGGAGACAGATTTAGCTCACAAAGTGTTGATTGGCTGTGTCAGTCAGCTACACATGAGGTGCCACCGTTGTCAAACACGTGACTTCGGGCGATTGCACTCGTCTCTTCCCTACAATAAACCGAGGCCTCCGCGTGTTGCTCACTCAGTCGTCTGCATTTGTTTGCGACACTGTTCACACATTGATCTATCGTTTTTTTGCCAATTATCACCTTTGAATTTTCTGACACATTACAGTACAGCAGTACTAATGGACTGAAAAATCATTGAGCGACACGATTAGGAGCCCTCATGAGCACGTTATCGTCATTGATTAACGTTTTAATTGCTTGTTAATGTCACTCAGTCTACAAAATAATGAAAACTGGCCGTCAAAAATTCTCAGACGTCATTAGATGTCGTGGGTTTGTCCAGAAATCTCTGAAACCTGCTAATATTTGCCTCATTATTAAAGTCAGGTCACTGGAGACACGAGGAACTTTGCTCATCCTAACTTTTTGAAATAACTCAAGTACAATAAATGGCAGTAGATCAGATGTTCATTCAACCACACAGAATAGCAGGCAGGCACGCCAAGCTGATCTAACTCAGAATCAACAATACACAGCACAACGGGCCGACGCAGTTAATCAGTAATGACATGGATGCATTGTCTCCTTGCAATAATGAACCTTGCCGCGATTCCCAGCAATCAGAGATCAGAGTGGCCTCTACCACTCAAGTGTCTATTTTCAGCAATGTACTGACCACAGAAACTCGTGTCCATGAATTAAAGCTGCTTCCTTTGTGGAAACGATTAAGAGTAGGTTTGAAAGGATATTTCAAAGCTGTGGCCTTGGAGTCTGAAAAGGTGAGAGCGGGAGGACAGGGAACATGCAAGCAATATGACACAAGACTACGCTGAATATGTTAGCATTGATCCCTGGCAAACTTGAGAATAACGGTGTGCAAGATGAGCTTTGTTTTTGGTATGAAAACATGAATTAATGATCAAGGGAAAGGGCATTGTCAGGGGGAAGGGAAAAAAAACTGAAAGGCAGGAATATTGTCATGTCAAAGTTTACCTTGGTCGTCTTGTTTTTTTTTTTGTTTTTTTTTCTTCTTCTACGGCTTCTGCGAGGCGACGCCGGCGCGAGTGAGTCAGAGAGTTTTTGAATGGCGGGCTGGGTTTATAAACCTCCGCCAGCCCCTCAACACATGAGTTTGGAGGCCACTTGGCTCTGCGGTCTGTCACGGATGCACATGAAGTTCGGTCCGTCCGCCTCAGCATCCTCTCTGTTCACCCTGGAGGGCACGGGAACACAAAGACAGCTCTTCATCATGAGGTCCTTCATCCTGCTGCTCTTCTCCCTGCTGTTGGTGTCCCACGGATCTTCAGCCGTCATCACAGGGGTAAGTGGAGGCAAAACAGGTGGACACCCTATGGGGGGAAATGGAAGGATCTTAGCATGATAGGAATATGCAGAACAAGGACAAGCTTTTTATGCCACATGGAGTGCACTGCTTAATATTTACATGAGTGTTAACTGAAGTTTCTTAGGATGACCAAGAATGCAGTGATTTTATTTATTTATTTATTTATTTATTTGAATGGACCATTTGATGAAATTGAATTAAACCCACAAAATGCGCAAAAAGAAATCTTAAAATTAAACATTTTAAATAAGAAGAAGACTTATATAATCATCCTTTACTTGTATTTTTTTTCCAAATTTGAAATCGTCAAATTATTCCCCAAATAATTGCATAGGAATTTGATTAAATTTTCAAAGTTTAGCAAAGGAAAAGTGTAAAAAATGTTATGTACTGAAACATAGAATGAAATCTATTTCATATCCTTGACATGCTAAAAAAAAGAGAGAGCGAGAGAGAAAAAAAAATGCATAAAATAAAAGTCAATCCAGACAAGCCACAAACACAGTGTGCAATCAGGCCTTTTGTGGATTGTAAAAGCATGAGGGATGTTAGATTATCATCTTATCCATAAATACATATCAATTTATAACAACCCATAAAGCTGCAGATGCATTCTTTGAATGATTCCCCAATCCAGATCACATTTTACACAACAGCCTAAAAGCATAAATCACATCCATAACCTGCTAATAAAACGGCCATTTCTGTCACGGCAGCCCTTTCACGCTGCGCTGCTGATGTGAATTGAGAGGGGAGCACGCAGCCATAAAAACAGAAAGACGATTTTCAACCGCGTCCGTCACACCAAATCACTTCTGTTCCTCTTCATTGTGCCGCCTTCATCTCATCCAAAAGTGAGAGCTGTCACTCAGCTTTCTCATCCCGCCGCTCAGAACAATAAATCACCACCAATCCTGAAGTGTTTTGTTGCGGTACGACTGCCGGTGTAATCACACACCACCATTAGCATAATAACGCTGTGGCACAGCAGATTGCTGTGGTGTATGGCACCTCTGCCGCTGACACATTTCCCACCTATCTATTACATGCCATTGCCTGCTAATATACAAATTACCACATAAGTACATTGCACACACAGGGGTATTATATAATTGCATCCATAATTACAGATTCTGCATTTTGTTGAATTTTAGACATCTGGCTGTTTGAGATAAATTGAATTTTGATTGTTGACAGTCAGTATAAGGTATAAAATAAGTCATCAAGTCAATAATGAGAAAATGTAAGAAGAATTGTTTCATCGTCTGGGTGTATTTGTGCATGTTTAGGCCTGTGAGAAGGACTCTCAGTGTGGAGGAGGGATGTGCTGTGCGGTGAGTTTGTGGATCCGCAGCCTGCGTATGTGCACGCCCATGGGTCAGGAGGGAGATGACTGCCACCCCATGAGCCACAAGGTGAGAGCTTCTCCACCTTCCCTGTTCCTGGGTGTCATCAGCGCTGTATCAGCAAATGTATTTTTTAAAATGAGGTTTTGTAAATGGAGTTGTACCTGTGGGATTTCATTGTCTGTGATTTCTTTCATATAAGAGGCCACAAACACATCGTCTATGAAGCTTTGAACAAGAACTACTCCTCCATCTGTCTGTCTTTTTATCCTCCACCGCTGCATCCGTTGCAAAAATGAAACAGATCTCACACCGTCTCCTCTACTTTCAGGTTCCTTTCTTCGGCAAAAGACTCCACCACACCTGCCCCTGCCTGCCCAACTTGTCGTGCGTCACCATAGAGGAGGGCAAATCTAAATGTCTCTCACAGTACAAGTACCCAGACTACTACCTCTGAGGACCAACACCCGCAGTTACGCTCTTTGTTACCTGCACTGTAATTATTCTACCTGCCTTTAAAAGCCTGTTATTTTTATTTATTTGGAATAAAAAGAGATCTTTAATATTTAATAATGCATCACCATGTTGGTTCAGGTTAAATTAAACTATATATTTAAAGGTAAATCCACTTGTTGTCCTCTTTGATTTTACAGAGAACAAAACATAAAGCCAATACTTTACGTCTATATTGGCTGTGCTTGAAAATAGATATTTAGCATCCAAATGCTATCAAATGACGCAAGCCTTTTTCATTATCCGACATCTCATTAATGCAACACAATAAGTATTACCTCCAGATATGACATATTTCTCTGTTCTGCGCCGGGGTTTCACGTCTCACGGTGCTCTGAGTTTTTTGGTGAGCTTCCAGCCGCCCTCCGAGGAGAAACACATGTTCCCGCGCTGCTAATGAAACGACTTGCTGAGCGGGGATGTTGGGTTACAGCCTCATTATCCAGTCATAACCAAAATGCAGATGTGACAGTAAATTTTCGCGCTTAATAGCTTTTTCTAACCACTACGTAGAAAAAGAAAAACTGTGAGAACATTTTAATTGGTGTTAAAACGAAGAGGGGAGACGGGCCTTTTTTCTCACATTCAGCTCGGCTGCGGGTCTTTATAACACAAGGAAATGGTCGGACTGCCAAGGCATGAATCACTGTCAGGCTATGATTCTAAGCATTTTTTTTTTTTTTTAAGGCTCAAGGCTAAAATTAGATTTGTTCAGCGTGTAAAGCAATGACTCACATCAATCTTATACTTTAGTAATGGATATTGGTCTTCTGTGGCTGTCGACGTGAGATCGTGAAAACAGCCTTAAAAACCCCCCAGTGGAGCGATCTGTAGTACGGCACTGGACAGTGGGAGTCTGAAAGTGAGACTTCATAAAGGAATGCCAAGTCACTGGGAAGAGACAAACATGGCAGTGACTAAATACAGCTGTGAAATGACATGTGAGAGATGACTCTAAATAAAATTGGATGGATTGAAAGTTATGAATCTAAGATTAAGTCACCTGATAAGAGCTCAAATAAGAAGCTGATTGATTGAAAAATTAATGTACAGAGAGAGATTTGCTAATTTTGATTACTGATAAATTGTGTTTATTAAGAATAAATGTCAAGCTCAACCTGGTTCCAGCTTTCTAAATAATACAATTCCCTGTTTTTCTTTAACTTATATGACAGTGAACTTAACATCTACATTTCCCACCGCAACTGAGGAAACTGATATGGTTGAAAACTTCAGAACAAATGAGTATGAAGACCTTGGGATGAAACTGTGGAGGTCATTTAGTTTTTTTGTTTTTGACATGTAAGAAATCGTGATGGACATTATTCAGCAGTTTCTCTGAGGGGCTGCAGAATAGTTTAAAAATGTTTAAAAAACAGTCAAAAAGACGTGACCTTAGCAGATCTCTAGAGTTTGGGGTTAGCAGCTCCAGGCTACGTTGGAGCTGCATTGTGGGTAATGTAGGCATCATGGTGTAACAAGAAGGAAGAATGTCATCCATCCATCCATCCATCCATTATCTATACACCGCTCAATCCTCACTAGGGTCGTGGGGGGCTGGAGTCTATGCCAGCTGACTCAGGGTGAAGGCAGGGGACACCCTGGACAGGTCACCAGTCTATCACAGGGCTACACTTAGAGACAGACAACCAAGCACACTCACATTCACACCTACGGACAATTTAGAATCACCAATTAACCTCAACATGTTTTTGGACTGTGGGAAGAAGCGGGAGAACCTGGAGAGAACCCACGCTGCACGGGGAGAACATGCAAACTCCATGCAGAAAGATCATGGGTGTCCTCACTGGGACGCAAACCAGCGACCTTCTTGCTGAGAGGCAATGGTGCTAACCACCGAGCCACCTTGCAGCTTCAGGAAGAATGCTTCAAATTAAAAAAAAAAAAAAACACAAAGAGGATCTGTTTCTGTCTGCAGCAGCTTTGGTGCATCTATTGAGAGTTCATAGGCGGAAGTGCAATGCAAAATCCATGAAGAACTCTTATTTCCTAAAAAGTAAATGTAAACAATGCAGAATCTTTGGATGCAGTCAAGACTAACATCTACAGATCAACAAACATTTCCAGCTGTCCAGAATTCATTTTAATAAAAGCCAGTAAGAAGAACAAAGGTCAATATAGATGCTTTGTGGTTAAAAAGACTACAAAAAAGGTCAATAACAAAGCCAGCAGGAGAATCCCAGGAGACAGAGTCCCGTTTCTCCTGCATCACAGCAAAAGCCTGCGTGCCCCGAAGACAACACGATGTGCCAAAAATACCCAACCTGCATTTGCGTTGCACGAGAGCACGTGCAGGTGAGGATCTTCCTGCAGCTGAAAGAGCCGTGGAAATCACACAGTGAGACCTCTGCACGCCGGCAGCAGAGCGCAGCCAGCTGTCAGGAACAAGCAGACATGTTGTGATTCTAATGGTTATGGATGCACTGAAGGCAGGCAGTGTGTTGGAGGGGAGGGAGGACTCGGTGTTGTTTGGCAGATCAGGGTGACGGAAGGGACAGACAGTTTAGAAACATTTCACTAAAGCGCAGTGATTAAATTGTGTGCCGAGAGAATCGCTCAGTCTTTAAAAGCTGCAGTTTGGTATAATCAAGGCCAATGTCAATTAATGCAGCAGCAATTAGTGAATCAATAGCCTGCTTCGGGCTTAGGGAGGGAGGAGAGGATTTAGAGTTTGATTGAGTTTGATTAAAAAGCAGGTGCTTTATATTTTGTATGTTGATTGTAATATCAGAAAATAAAAATTGCAAGTCAAAAAAAAAAAAAAAAGCAGGTGCTACGCAAACAGCCTTTTGAAACGTATCCGTTTGACTGTTTGATAAGTGTTTTGTCAAGCAGCGTGAG
Organism: Stegastes partitus; assembly: GCF_000690725.1. NCBI lineage: Eukaryota > Metazoa > Chordata > Actinopteri > Pomacentridae > Stegastes > Stegastes partitus. The sequence continues at coordinate 704,887 of NW_007577881.1, read as the reverse complement.
GCTTTCAAAAGGGAAAATCAAACCTTTAAACGAAGCGATCACGAGCAGCTCCATGGTATTTCTGTTGCCACAAACTGAAGACGTGACATGACACTGACATTACGTTTCCACCGGCTATAATTAGTTTGACAGAGGATTTTTTTTTCAGTGACGGGTAGATTGGTGGTAAATGTCAGGTTCGTGTCAGGCCAGGAGCAAAGCGTCTTTTATATTTTTTTCATTTTAACCTCAACACATGGACAAGGGCTATGGGGTTACTATTGTGGGAATGATTTTTTGCGAAGAGTTAATACTCATTCCGTATGAGCAGATGAATGCCCTTTTGTCTTTAAGCTGTTGGAAGTTGGAGGTTTCTTTTGTTTTGTTTTTATGTCAATCTGCTCAAGTTACATGCAAAAAAAAGGGAGACACACCTCATGTGGAAACGAGGAATGATCTGATTTCCATTTTTTAAGTGTACATTGTGCTTCTTGAGTGCATTTATTGCTTTTTTTAACATTCACAGATTAGTAAACACACTTGCAATTTCTTGTACACACTCACAAATCTGAGTGCAACAATTTCCCTGAGGTACCCTACCACAGGGATCAATAAAGTTCTATCTAATCTAATCTAATCTAATCTAATCTAATCTAATCTAATCTACAATTATATGAACTGAGGCACAGTTTCTCAACTCTCCCATATGCGTTTGAATATATTGTAATACCCCCGTCAAGCGATAAGCAACCCATAATCCTTTTTTAATGTAATTTTTTCATTCAGCTGATATCACTTATATTTTCTTCAGATTTATTTTTACCATTATGCAGGTCTAAAGGCTGCTCCAAAGCCCTCTCCCTAATACCAGGAAATAAATTCGATTGGAGACATATTAAATCCCCTTTAAATGATTTCTTTTATGTATCTAAAAATAGTACAATTTGAATAAAATTGAGTCTTTAGCCTGTAGAATGCAACCCCAATCTCTGGTTGTTAAAAAGCCACTGATGTTATAAATATTCAGCATTATCTTGGGTTTAAACATTACAAACTGGAAGGGTGGGGTTTAGAAATAAGTGGACATTCAGGATGCAAAGAGGGTCAGATGCATGGTGGTAAATGTCAACATATAGTACACAAGATGTTTCCACCACAACAGCTCTTTAAATGTGAACATCTTCTAATATCAAAATAGTTGTAGCCCTAAATCGAACCTTCGTGAAACCAAACTCCATTCAAAAAGCCTCCAATTTAAAGCCAGAGAACGCTTGAGAATGAAGAGAGATTTTTAGCTCTGATTTGGTCGCCTCCGGCAGATTTATTTTCTTCTGTTTTTGAGAGGAGAGAATTAACCAGAGCTGCAACTAAAAATTGGTTAGCTGCTGATAATTAAACAATCGCCAACTAGTTTGGTAATCAAATCAGTTTGATTTGTTTCTGAAGGAAATTCTCTGATTGCAGCTTCTTAAATATGAACGTTTTCTGGTTTCTTTCCTTTGTGAGAGTAAACTGAATATTTTCAGACACTTGTGAACATTTTACACCATTTTCTGAACAAACAACTAATTGATTAATCAACAATAATTGTTTGTTGCAGCCCTAAAATTAACCTTCCTCTAACCAAACTCCATTCGAAAAAACTCAGATTTAGAGGCAGACAGAGAACGTTTGCGAATTAATGCTGATTTTATCTCAGTTTTGGTCGCCTCCAGCAGACTTTAGACGTATCAAAAGTTGACTTTTTGATATTAAATTTGTTCAGTACGTGTTGGAGCTGATATATAATTTGGTTTTTGGACTAATTAAACTCATTGTGGGTTCTGGTCAGTATTTGTTCACCAGATGATGGACGTATTCATCACAAATAAAAACAGCTTTTGGCTGACTGTAAAAGATTCTTAATCTGCTGAACTAAACATGTAAAAAAACACCTTTTTTTTGGGATCTGATGCTTTTAAAACAACTCTCTCTTGTGAGTCCCTCAACTGTATGAAAACCAGACCTCTGTATCACAGTCCTGAAAAGAAAAAAAATGCACTCATCCAGTTCATTCATCCATGTAGCAGCCAGTTTGTTCAAATATGTGTGCAACCCTCCTTCTTCCTGAAAAGGAAAAAATGTTTAAACATGTACGTGACTCTCTTGTAGATAAATGCAACCTGCTCACATTCATTCCTGAAGGTTTTTAGACACTAGAAAATATAAAACATCCATCAGAGCACACAAGTGAGCCTGGAAAAAGAAAATTGCACAAACGTTCTGCACAGAATGTTCAGTATCTGACGGTTTTCTTTCAAGAATCTTAGATCTCCTCCAAGAACAGAAATGGGTCAAATAACAGCATCTTGTTAAAAACAGATGATAGAGTCCAAACAACTTATCATCCATTTCTTATTTATTTGCTAAGAAATACAAACAATGCAAACATCCTTTTCCAAAGCACCAAATTGTTCACATTTTTCAGAGTCCCAGCGTCCACATCCATAGAAAAAGAAAGCCATCTGCAATGCATCCTGCAGGGAACGTGAACCAACCCATTTCTCAACACGGCTGATGAACGAGAATAAGAATTTTTGCAAAATACTTTTTTTTTTAAAGTGACTTTTAACACTTTTTCCAACACGTAGAATTCTAAGAGATTATGAAATATACAACATATCTGGTTTAAAAAAAAAAAAAAAAGCAGAAGCGGTAAAGGGGGGTGAGTTGGAGCTTTACAGTATTTACAAATGTGACATTACCCTCATTAAAAATATACTGAGATCTGTATCTCAACTGTGGTATCCAAATGATTAAGTGTGTCACAAGATTAAGTCCGGCCGGCTGATAAAATAGTTTCTGCAGCGTTTCTGTCCTAAGTCTCCCGGTGGGTAAACAACCTCGAATGTTGGAGTAGAATTTTAAAAAATATACAAACAAAATAGCCAAAAAGTGACATTCGTGTGAAATACACTAGTGTGCTGGGGGGAAAAAGGAGATGAAATGAGCCTTGGTGAGTCTCCAAATAACATGTTTGACACATGTGCTGTGACCTATGAATGTCAGCTAATGCATGCAGAGGCATAAATTAAAAGGTGGCTGATGTCTTGCTGGTGTGGCAGAAAACCTCCAAAATCTTTATGAAAATCTCACATTATGCTTCACAGTCAACTCTAACATGTCTCATGTAGCTTCTACACCTTTTTCAGATTAAAAGAGCTGGTAAACCATTTGCCACAAATGAAAAGAAATGCAGGTAAACTGAGGTTGGTCCCCCTCTCTCTCTCTCTACATCCTTTACAAACACATGTTGGGGAGCACTCTGTGTACATTCTGAAAGAAGATGTAAATTAGTCTTTGGCAGTATTTGGGGTTGGCCAGTACGGTTCAGATGACACAGTATGGCTCCATGGGTGTCTGTGTTCCCAGGCAGCAGGGGAAACAGGCTCTCAGTCTCATCCGGAGCTCCTTGTTGAACAGGAAGCTGATGATGGGGTTCGCTCCCGCCTGGGCGAAGCTCATCCACACCGCAGCGGTCAGGTAGAGCTGCGGCACCGGAGAGCCGCGCACGAATATCCTCAGGTAGCAGGCGCTTATGTAGGGAGCCCACAGGACGAGGAAGGTCAGCGTGATCATGTAGTACATCTTCCCGATGCGCTTCTCCATCTTGAACTCGTCCAGCACCAGCAGCCTCCTGTTGCCGGGGTGCGAAGCCTGCCGGATGCCCACCAGCGTCGGCGGCGTCGGTCCGCGGCCGAAGCCCGCGATCCAGTTGGCGGCGGCCTGTCCGGTGGCTCCGGGGCCGTGGAAGGTCCAGTTCTGGCTGATGGCCGGGACCAGCTGAGCCGGCTTCATCTTGCGGTGGTCGTAGACGAAGCACAGCATCTTAATGTAAACCACATGGGTCGTGCCCACGATCACGGCCAGCATGAGCATGAAGCCCAGCGTGTCGTTCGCCTTCACGTAGCGGTGCTCGAAGATGCACTGCTCCTCCTCACGGATGAACTTGTAGGTGCCCACGTCGAAGACCGGCGGGAAAGCCATGGCCACGGAGAGGGTCCACACCATGCAGATCACCGCGACGCACGTACACAGGTTCATCCGCTTGGAGTAGAAGCGGTGGTGGGCGATCGCCATGTACCGGGTGACGCTGACGCAGAAGAGCAGGAAGGCGACGTGGAAGCAGAAGAGCACCGACATGAAGGCGACGATCTTGCAGCTGAGCGCGCTGTACGGCCACGAGGAGCCGCCGCCGATCGATGCCATCACGAAGGGGAAGCAGACGGCGGAGCGCACCACGTCCGCCAGGCACAGGTCCAGCAGGAAATAGTAGGGAGCCTTGTGCAGCGAGCTGTCCTTCAGCAGCAGCAGCGACAGACACGCGTTGCCCAGCAGGCTGATGCCCATGATCAGACCCAGGGAGGCCAGCTTGACCGCAGAGGCCGTGGACGCATAGTTCTGTAAGGACGGGCTGCTCTCCCCAAACTCGCTTGTGTTTGCCATCTATGCAGCCGAGGTAGCGCGTATTCCCACATCAATTCATCGACGAGCGGTAGTATCCTGCCAGGGCTGAATGGAAGAAAAAATAATAAAAAAATCAACACGATCCGCCGCCCCTGTAACAGAAAGAAGAAAAAAAAACAACAACCTACTCCATCCCGATGTGCTGTAATCCCCACCAAAACCAAACAAAAATCATTTCGTGTCTCGTTTTTTCTTCTTGTCCTTCATCTCACAAGTGTCCGGTGCAAAAAGCGCCTCTGTCCGTCCTCCCATTCTCCGCTGAATAGAGGCAGGATGCTTCAGGTCTACACACCATGTCGGAAGGCATCCGCTCAGCAGACGACAAGCGGCTCACAAAACACATCTCAATTTCCACCGATGGCGGAGGTCTCCCGTTCGTCTCCAGGAATACGGCGGCGGCGGCGGCGGACGGTGCTGTGCGGCGGCATGGCGCAATAATTACGCATCCACAGCCTCGTCTAGAGCGCCGCTAAAACACGGTGCAGCCGACATAAAGCAAACATGTTTGCGAAAGCTGAGCGGGAGGTCGGAGGCGCGCAGAGGTTGGGAGCGTCAGGACGGATCTGTCGGTGCATCTGAGCAGCAGCAGCAGCAGCAGCAGCAGCGTCTCGCCTATGCGACGCACGTCCGCTTGCATGTAGTGAAGCAGGCCTGGGATCAGCCAGGAGCCTCATCTGCTGCTGCTGCTAGTGTGCTGCGATCTATAGGGAGCCAGTCTCCAGGCTCTGATGCAAATGTAGACAGACTGACATGGATATCCTTGATTGACATTGCGCAACGCTTGATATGCAGCTTGTTTGAATAATTCTGATTATGGAAATATCGTCTTTTACAACATATCCATATGCAATAATCATTCTAAGTAAATCACACACAGGAGGCAATAGTCCCATAAAACACACTTGATTGCTTATAATGTCAATAAGTGTGCACACAGGCCATCCATCCTTCCACATCTTATTTCCTGACGTTGCATGTAATCTAGTGTGCTTGTGGGACTGTATTGGAAGGCAAACATAAGGAAAACCTATCAGAAATCACTTCCATCATATATGTATCTGACACACCACGTACAAAAAAGTGTATTTGAATTAAAGTTTGGTTTCCACTGAGTCTCGTTTCTCTTTCTGCTTTGTTGAAGGCAGTTTAGACTTAGATTTAGACTGACTTTGTTAATCCCAGAAGGAAATTCAGGTGTTAGAGCAGCATGACTATTCAATAAAGGGGCTAAACATGGCAAAAGACAACACAGAATATTAGTTTAGGGCATATAATGAAGGTAAAAAAGTAAAGTAAAGTAAATTTTTTTTTTTTTTAAATACAGAAAATATAATACAAAAGAAAGTCAACTAAATTTACAAGAATACATAAGAGATGCTTTTCTTTATCAACTTGAAATGACATTGCTCAGTGTTCTAGTGTCTGCAGCAGCTCAAATGATGTTTTTGTGCAGTAGGAAGTCAGAGTAGAGAAAAGTAGAGAACAGCAAGTCTAATGACACAAATCATGCTTTATGTTTTAGGTTAGGTAAGTTATGAATAGTTCAAGTACTTAAAATTAAGTTTCAGCCATATGAGCTGTTCATTTGAGATGAATCTAATGATTTGAGCACATCTCACTTAAATCTGTGGCACTAATTTGATTACACTTAATGCAATTTTATGCTGCCGATGGAAACAATTCATTTAATTTAATTCTCTTTTTTCAGCTTCTTCACACTTACAACTTGTCATTTCAATTCTTATTTCTACCACACAAATGATTTTTTTGCATCACCGGATTTAAAAGCACACCAGAGTCAATGAATCAGGTCGTGTGTTGTTGGTCTTTACGCACAGATTCCAGACTTTGTGTGGCTTGACTGTTGTGTTTACTGTGACACACTGAATTAGACTTTGGCACCCTTTAATCAAACAGATGGCTTTGCTTCCAGGGCTGCAGAGAAATTAGATTACACAGTAATATGAAGCAAATTAGCCATAACGACAATGATTCGTGTCTGTATGCACTCTAAATGTTTAGGCAGTAATGACAGCTTCTGATGAAATTATGTTCAACCAAGAAACTACTTAAGGACTTTAAATCCCAAACTCACAGTGGAGAAAAGATATCCAGCCAAATTAACTGAGTTAACTTGAATTTTCTTTTAAATCAAATCAACTCAGAAATTTCCATTTAAATTGCGCACACTATCAGGGTGGTGCAAATATCAACACTATTATGTCAACGGAACTCATCAAAACACCTAAAAAGGTTTCTCTAAATCAGTAAATACACATTTTTCTTTTGCAACTGTGCATTTAATTAAGTCCTACTTGTAAGAGTTTAGGTCATGTGATTAAGTTTTGCTGTGATTCAGTGGCTGTTTGAAAAAAAAAAAGAATGACTCAGTGTTTTACTGAATCACAGTCAACACACACAAGTCAGGATGAAAGGTACACACAGACAGACAGAGCAGCTCTGACAAAGTGGGTCATTTTACAGAAATGTCAGAGGGCTCGACCAAAACAGTTTGACCTCTTCCCCCCCTTACATAAAGCTTGGCGATAAGGTTATTTGTTGTCTTAAACAGCACCACCTGGTGACACACCCGGATAAAGAACTATCAGATAGAAAGTCTCATGTTTACATATTCATGGTCTCTCAATAATCAAATCTTGCTCTCAGCAGGGCTTGTGTACTTTGAACCTCACTTGCCGTCATGTGACGAGGCTCCACCTGCAGCAGTCGTTCACCAGCAACCAGCTCCAGTTCAGTCAACATAGAGGCCTTATGAAGCTGTGTTTGGAACAGATATTTACCCTAGTAGGAGAATTAACACTCACGATCCTGCAACCACATCTTCTAGTCAAGTCAGAATGAAGCAGTTAATGAAGTATTTTCATGCAGAAAGGCCACACAGATATAATAAATCCAAATAAAACTGCTGGATCAATGCTATGGTTTAGTCTGTCATATGGCTATGATCAGGCTGGTCAGGTTTGGATCACAGATAAATACGTTGTGCATCCCTGTTGATGGTTAAAAGTGGTGATACTATGTGCATTTCATGCTTGGGACAAAAATTGTATTTTTAAATTGTCAGGTTTGGGATTTAAATAGTTTAGGATGTGGTTGGTGCAGCTGCGGTTAAAGTTATTATCCAGCAGAGATTTATTGAAGATCAGCACATCACATTATAATGGGCACATTTGTCTTACAGTAGATTGAGTGTGTTCATTGCCTCGCAGCAGTAACTGACTTGTTGAAGCTTGAAAAGTACCAAAAGGAAAGTATCCTGAAAACCAGGCAACAAGAGGCTGCAGACTGAAGATAGCAAAATGAGAAGATGTCTCACTCTGAGGAAAAAAAATAAAAAAATAAAAAATAAGCTTACCTACTTCCTGGTCTGGCCAAGTGGGCATTGCTGGTCCCAGGTTTTCGTAGACACGCCCTGCATTACACACCTTTCTTCGCCATAATATCCTGTGTAAAAACTTTCATGTATGCTTTTTGCTGCTCAAGCTTTACAGGGACGTTGTGATGCAGGTGAGTTTGCTTGTCTGATTAAAGCCAGCAGCCTGTTAAAAAAAAAATAATTTACACAAGTCCTCACCTGAATTTGTTCCTTGCAGAGGCCATCTTGTCCTGGAGTTTAAAGAGGGGGGCACACCTCTAAAGCAGCTCTTCTATAGGTTCACTGAGTAGGTGGGGTCTCAAATATGATTGGACTACAGGTGTGTCCTGATGTTGAAACTGGGAACACACCCCCTTCCTTATGTCTAAGAGTGCACTTATAGAGAAATAAGGGAATAGTCTGACTATTGAATGCAATTTGTGAGGACAGTTTTTTTTCTCTTGCTATGTTAATTTATTTTTTCTTCATTTTGGAGGTTTGTTTAGAATAGAATAGAATAGAAAAATACTTTATTTATCCCAGTCTGGGAAATTACTGTTAAATTACTTGTTTAAATAAACAGCTCACTATTTTCCAGTACATTTTGATGTTTGTCCTCCACATGCCTTACAGTGCTACCTGCACCAATCCTTGCAACACCAGTTTAATGATGACAATGCTCACATCACTGCATGCAAATGTTCCACTGAAAACAATTCCTCCATCACTGATTTGGGAGGGACACTGTCGCTGCATCCTGGGCTCCGTTCGGTGATTGGTTTAAAGAAATACAAACAAGCTAGAGTGGTCTTCCTCCCTATAGCTGCATGATAATAAGGTGCAGGAAGACTGTAGCTCTGTGCTGCAGGATGATCTGTCACTGATATCCCCTAAAAATCAGTGCAGGCCAACAGTCATTTTATTTTGCTCACATACTTACTTTACTCATTCGCTTATACAGGCATGACTGTCAAGTAAAGGCACAGCACGATGAGTCATATATAACACACTATTATGACTTCCTCAACTAATAAAACAATCAAGTTATACTTTCTTGATTGCTGATAATACTTTTTTTTTTTTTTAAACTTGCCTGCACTTTTTTTTACTTGATTTTTTTCTACTTTCCTTTCTTTTTTTTCTGATTCTGATTCTGATTCTGATTATTGTATCCATTATGGTTTAAATCTTCTTTTTTTTCACTAAATGCTCTAGAAAAATTGTGGGCACTTTATTCAACTTGTCTGTACTGTTTTTTGGGGGGCTTTTTGATGGTACATTTATTTGATTTCTGTTGTGCTGTGTTTAGTTTTTTATCTTTACATGTTCTAATTCTTCACATTTGCCTGTGAAGTACTTTGAATAACCTCCATACATGATAAGGTATATATATAGATACATTTTCCTTGTTTGCTGCAGTTTACATTTACATAAGATAAGATAAGACAAGATAAAATAAGATAAAATGAGACAAAATAAGATAAGTTATAGAATAGAAATACGTATTGATAATCAAGGAAAAAATCAGTTGTTACAGTAGCAAGCAGAAAGAGTAAAGTGACCTCCACAAAAAATACAAATAAAACAAACAAAGAAATCAATAAGCAGAAATATATGGTAAAGCAAGGTAAAAATAAATAAATGAATGAATGAATGAATGAATGAATAAATAAATAAATAAATAAACAAGCAAGCAGACACATCCAGCAAAGTAAGATTTAGAAAGAAAGAAAGAAAGAAAGAAAGAAAGAAAGAAAGAAAGAAAGAAAGAAAAGCATACGAAAGTCCAAAATATGCAACAAAATATAAAAATACTACAAGTAAAACATTTACTGAAGGGAAAAATGCCTTTAACCTCTTAAGATGTGAGCTCTTGTTTACATGCATACATTTTTTAAATTTCTATTTGCTATTTAATCTGATCAACTAGCAAAGAGGAATAAAACATTTTTTAAAAAATAAAGAATTTGTAAAAAATAAAATAAAATATGTTAATAAAATAACATAAAAAATAAAAATAATAAATAAATATCAACAATAAAATAAGAATTAGAAAATATTAAAAATTAAAGTAAATTTAAAAAAAATACCTACTGTGGTAATATAACCCAAAATGTGATGTTCACTCATGTGGACGCCAAGTCTTAAAGTGTCAAATGCACAATTATACTAAAGTGAAAATGAAGAAACTAGAATGTTCTGTAAACAGTAGTGCAACATGTGCAAGTAATAAATAAGATAAGAAAATCTTTATTGGTCCCTCAACTGAGAAATTTCCATGTGCTGGACAATAAAGCTAAAAATAAAACAATAAAGATCTCATAAAGACAATGCACAAGTCATGATGAACTGACACATGGATCCGGACAGCTCAGGGTATTACTGCAGTACCATGTGTGTAGATCTTTGTCATGTGGTTTTGTGCAGCTGTAAAGCCCTCAGAGTGAGCCCTCTGCCGCCTCTTCCGGGTCTGTGACGTGGACCAACTGCGTCGCCTCTGGCCGGTGACGCAGTTACGTCAGCAGTCGGTGGGCGGAAAAGCGGCAGTGTGTTTCTGAATGTGGAGGGGAGAGAGACAGAGAGAGAGAGAGAGAAAAAAAGCCAAACCGGGTTGTTTTTAATAACGAGGATTCACACCGGGGCCACGGAAAGCTTTAGCTCGTCGCCTGCTGTAAATGGCGGTTCCCGCGGGTCACACGGACGTACAGATGGACAGAGGCGCCCTGAGCGGACAGACGGTTTCCCCCGAAAACGACATTGACATCGACGAGAAAGAGTTGGAAAACATCACAAAGAAACACCGAGAAGACGACACGACAACGCTGCCTTTGCACTCACCTTGGACGTTTTGGCTGGACAGGTAACGTTCCCACCTTTCTTCCGCGGTGTCTTTTGTTTTTTTTTCGGTTTCGAGCCCCGGAGACGAGCCGCAGCGATGGAGGGGGAAAAAAAACAAAACCATTCAAGGCTTTTCCGAAGGCCTCCAGGAGCGAAATGTAGCGGGAGAAGAGTCTGCGACTAACATGACCTTCTTCTGTTTACTCTGGCAGCTTTTATTTTGCAAAAACATGTCGTGGACAAACACACCAAGTCAGTTCTTTTGCAATTAAACCACAAAGTTGCTCTAAATGTGTTTCCCAGCAGGGAGCCTGAGGGGGTTGAAACTGACAGTTTTATAAACTAAAGCTAGCATAACACAAGAATCCTGCACTGGACCCGTTTGTTATCTAATCAGAGTGCTTTACTGATGTAACTGCCTGTCTAGCTGTGGTTAGAATGAGTCCTAAACAATGCATCTTATCATTGTAGCTCTAAACTAAGGTTTCCACACTGATCACTGATCTTCTGTGGATCTGCTAAATTTGAGAGGTGACACATGAAAGAATGAAACTTTCAAAGAACTGAAGACTGAAGATGAATAATCAAATAGCTGGAAGTTGTTCAGCATCACCTCAGACAGTTCATTAGTGCAATGGTTCTCAAACTGGGGGTCGGGACCCCCATGTGGGTCCCAAGATAATTTCAGGGGGTCGCCACATCATTGGGAAAAAAAATAAAAAAATAATAAAGTCTACATATATATATATATATATATAATTTGTATTAGGGTTGTCAAAATTAAAAGTGTAGACTTCTTCCCACTCCTTTTTTGAACTTGTTAGTATTATGATTGGATTATGTGATGTTATTATTCTTTTTTGCTCCTTTTTAAAGCTCTTTTTTAAAAAAAAAAAAACTTTTGTGTTTATGTTTTTTCCCCTTTCATTTGTTCGAAATATATTCAATTCATTCATTCATTCAAAAGAAATCTTATGTGTTAATATAAAGAGATTAATCTGTGGAATTAGCGCATTAATCTTTAACGCATTAACCACAAAGTTATTACTCATGATATATTAAAAGTTCAAACTGGGGGGTCATGAACACAAACTTGTGTTATCTTGTGGGTCAAAAAGTTTGAGAACCTCTGCATTCGTAGATGTTTTATCAAGCATAAGATGCACTTTCTATGGTTTCAGCTGCTTAAATATCACAATTTGATGCTTTTCTGTGTTTCATATTATTTTAAATAGAATATATTTTGTACTTTGGGTGCTTCTCTGACAATCAGAGGCATGAAAGTGTCGACTTGGGCTCCGCATGACAAACATTTTTCTCCAATTTGTGCCACTTAAAGGTTGAAGGAGTTCATAGAGAAAACGTTTAACCCATAATGTTGTCAAAAACTGAACTTGGATCAGAATCACGTTTATCTAAATTGGATAGCTCTTCCCAGGCTTTATGGTTAGTGAGGTCCGAGTATTCTTCAGCTCTTTGAAAAGTTAACCCTCCTATATCCTTCAAATTTACAGACATCTTTTATCCTTGGGTTGAGTTTGACCCCAGCAATTTAAACCTCCAGAAAATATCATAATTTATGTCTAAATAGCCCTTTTAATAAAACTAAAAAAAATTATGTCAATGACTTAATTAGACATGTTAAAAATTGAATGGGGTCAGATTGACCCCAAAGATAGGGTTCATTCTTTCATTTTTCACCTCTCGTATTTAACAGATTACTAATTACTAGTTACGCTTCAGTGTCATGTGGCAGATAGTAAAACTACCCATAAAGACAGGGGAAGAACTAGCCGATTAGCCAAACAGCTGCAAGTTACTCAGCTTCAGTTAAAGCAATTCATTAGCGATCTGCCAATTTCATGTTTTTCGTTTTCTTTCTTTTTATTTTAAACAGAACATATTTGGACTTTGGGCTGCTCATCTGACAATACGGAAACATGAAAGTGACAAGTTGGGCCCCTCGGACTCATGACAGCCATTTTTCTCCACTTTGTAGCACTCAGAAGTTACCAGTTCCATATGATTATTTACAGCTAACTAGTAAGGGGTTCATGGGGGTGGGAAATGCTGTTTATCCCGTAATGTTGTCCAAAACTTAACTTGGATAGAAATCATAATCCTCTAAAAGAACAAGGCTAAAACACATTTATTGTTTAACCATTTGTCTGCGAACAAAGGTGTCCAAATGTTGTATGACACTCAGGTGTGATCAGGAATTGTCTGTGTAACTGCTAAATTTGAGAAGTGACGTATTTAAGAATGAAACTTTCAAAGAGCTAAAGAATAACCAGACATTACAACTTTCTAACTAAACGGTGCACGTTCCATGGCTTTAACTGCAAAAAACACAAAAATTTCGTGCTATTATTATTTTAAATAGAACATATTTGTATTTTGGATGCTCATGTGACAATAGCAGACATACAGGTGTCAAATTAGGTTTCTCTGACTCATGACAGCCATTTTTTTTCCAATTCGTGGAACCTAATAGATTTAGTAAGTAGTCTTAAACTTGAATGGGAATCATAATCCTCTAAAAGTAAAAAAAAAAACACAAAACACCTTCTGTTTGTTGTTTCACCATTTGTCTTGGTACAAAGGTTTACAAAGTTCTTCTACATTTTTCCTAAATATGAAAATAAACATATTCAAGAATTTAACTTTCTAGGAACTGAAGAATGCCAAGACTGGAAAAAACAACCGACCAGTCAAACTACAGCAGGTTGTTGAGCATCACTTAAGACAATTAATTCAAGATGAGCCTACCGTTGTTTCTACCAAGTACAAATAACACTTGTTCTGTGGTTTCAACTTCCTGAATATAACAATTCTGCGCTTTTCTGTGTATCATATTATTTTAAACAGAATATATATGGATGACGGCTGACAGTAGCGACATGAAAGTGTCAAGTTGGGTTCCTCGGGGTCATGACAGCCGTTTTTCTCCACTTTGTGTCACTTGATAATAAAGTTTATTTATATAAAACCTTTCACAGTACAAAGTCACAAAGTGCTTAACTAAGAAAATGAACATAAGACTATAAAAACAACAGAAAGAGAGAAAAGCAAATCAACAGTATATCCATAGATAGATAGATAGATAGATAGATAGATAGATAGATCTTATGTTGTCAGACGCTAAACTTATAGTGTGGGAATCAGAGCAATGCTAAAAATTGCAACAGCTTCAAACTATTAAACTTGAATGCTTATAAAAAGCTGTTGGTGAAATTAGCTCAAGAACCACACAGTCTATATATGCATGAACATTTCTCCATAAAGATGATCTTAGGCCCTTTATCAAACAAAGTGCAACAACTCTGTGCCACTCACTAAAACCCACAAACCCCGACAATGCTCTATGTGTGAGATCCAACGCTTGTTTCCGTGCTCTGTCGTCTAGTTTGGGTTAAAACGGTTTCCTCTTGTTTTCTTCAAGGTCTTTACCGGGCACGACGGCTGCAGAATGTGAATCCAATCTGAAGAAGATCTACACAGTGCAAACTGTTCAGGTGAGACTTGATGTCGGCTTTAAGGAGCTTCGTCGTCTTAGGAACAAAAAGATCAAGTGCATGACTTGGCTAAATGTCAGATTCGTTTGAGAAGAGCTTCCATGATGCAGAGGAATGAGCAGCTACAGTGTGCACAATTGGTGGTGGGAGAAAAAAAAAAACTTTTACCATGAAACATGAGCATGTACTGCAAAGTTTATTGACACCAGATTACATCAGCTTTGTCTAGTGGAACTATTTCGAAGTGCTGTTTTTTTTGTGTTGGTTTTATTTCTGTCATGTGTACAGTTTTTGTGAGCAAATTGTTAGTTGATGTTGTGTATTGAATAGAGGGAAAGCCACTATCTTGTCAACATGTAAACTATACTAGAAGTTTTGTCCCAATTTTAGAATCTTTGCTAAATTATAAAACACAAGATAAAAACTTTCTCTCCCTAATAAATCTACAGATCTTTTAATATCCAAGCTGACATCACACAACATCTAAGATAGTATTATTGTAGAGTTGTGTTTAGGTTGGTGAAGCAAGGTGACGGCTTCATTTTGAACAAGCCAAAGCAGAAAAAATACAGGAAGCTGAACTGTTGCGTCAGGGACAGTCGTCCTCTGCTGGTTCAAAGTGACGGGAAAGTGCTGCTTATTTGAATCAAGCTTAAAGAAAAAAAAACACAAACTGACAAAGCCTAACACAGGTGGGCTATGTTTGAGGTTTATCAGTAAAAATGTAAATGACTCTAAAATACAGTGCAGGGTGGCTTTTAATAACTTTGCTAATATTCTGTATTATGATAAAGTATTAATCAATACGTTGATCAACAAATTTTAACAGCTATTTTGACAATTGATTGTTTTAGTTGCCAAATATTTCCTGGTTCTTAAAGCAATCAAATACATCTTTGATAATTATAATGCTTTTTTTCCCCTATATTATTACATTTTATAGAGACAACAATTAAGTAAGAAAATCGTTTGCAGATTTCTATATAATAGAATAGAATAGAAGAATAGAAAAATACTTTATTTATCCCAGTCTGGGAAATTACTGTGGTACAGCAGCAAGAGAAAAACACCAATCCCGACAGAAAAAGAGCCAAAGTTAAATACTATTTAAAAAATAAAAATAAGTGAATAAAATAAATAAAACAACTGTACAAAATGTGCAAATTGGAAAAAAAAAAAGGTTAATGGTTAAAGATTGTTAGTTGCAGTCCAGTCATTATGTACATAAGTTTAATACAACTATTTAAAAAAAAAAACTGTATTGCAAAATACTAACTTTCTCCCAGAAATAAACTATTTTTATTATGTTAATGAATTAAAGCTAAACACATAAGTGCCTTGTTGGATGTACTGGTTGATCAGTACTGTTGTGTATGTTCATTAATAACCAACAAGAAACTGTACTACAGAAATACCAAACTATGCTTCAGTACCATTATTACATAGTTTGTCCAGCAGAGAGCAATGACGGATGGATTTTCCAACTGTTCTCAGTGTGCCCCAAGCTCCCAATTTCAAAATAAAAGCAGTTCCAAGTATTAGCAAATCTATTGCTAATGGATTGTTTTTAAGCTCCTGCATTTCTATTTCGGTATCGGCCTCAAATATCCAGTACAGATCAGAGAACAGCTGCCATTACATTACTGTTTTTGTTTTTTTTTTGCTTTGCTTGCAGTTGTTCTGGAGCGTCTATAACAACATCCCTCCAGTCACAGCCCTGCCTTTGAGATGTAGCTATCACTTAATGCGAGGAGAGCGAAGGCCGCTGTGGTGAGTCTGTTGTTATTGCAAATATTGTGATTACGTTCCTTTATCACCGGCTCAAACGGAGGACAAATTTAAAAGTGTAGCTCAGGCAGTAACTGCCAAACTGGATGTATACTCCCGATGCTCAATCCCTCAAACGTGGTAAATATAAATTTTATACGAGCACGCCATAAAAACTTTTTACATAGTTTTTATTATGAGAGCATCAGTTAAACATGTTAGGTTGTAATTGGTTGTGCACATGTTAATGAGATGCTATTGCTCTCTGGTACTTCACTGCATTTACGTCCCACCTCATGTCAGCCAACGTTTTTCTCTATGTGTATAACATAAAACTGATCCTTCTGTTACACCTGCAAGATAATTCGTGTTTTTTTGTTTTCGTTTTTTACACCAACAGGGAAGAAGAAAGTAACGCAAAAGGAGGCGTATGGAAGATGAAAATACCAAAAGAAAGCACTGTAGGTGCTGCCCTCCGTTGATCTGCTTTCACTATTATGACGTAGTCGAGTTACTGATCAGCTTCTCTGTGTTTCAGTCTGCAGTTTGGAAAGAATTGTTACTTGCAACTATTGGGGAACAGTTTGCAGATTACTGTGCTTCAGGTACAGTTTGACTTTCCGAAAATAGTTGTCGCCTCGATGCAAACTGATTTATTGCTAACGCTGCGGCTGTTTTGTTCTCGTCTTCGTTTCCCCAGATGACGAGGTCGTCGGCGTCAGCGTCAGCGTCCGCGATCGGGAGGATGTCGTACAAGTGTGGAATAGAGATGCGTCTCTCGCTAACGAAGCAAATATCTTGGGAAAGGTCTATGAGCTGCTCCCGTACATATCTTTTAAAGCTGTTTTTTATAAGTGTGAGTATTGCCATTTTTTCCATCTACCTGTATTGTGTTTAAACTTTACAGAGGGAAGAAACTATTGTCTCTGATGACACAAGGCAGACTATAGAGAGAGAATTTGTTTTTGAAGGACTGAACCAGAGCATGTAGGCATACCAGAGGATGATTTAAGGAGCGCACATGGCTGAAGGCAAATTAAGGCTTTATTGATGTTGCAGAGGAGGCAGCAAGATAAATACTCCATATGCCTTCGTTCCTGCTTCACATTCACGTAGGCTGGTCTTGTCACTGCCTGTTAAGTATTTGATAATAGTGATAGTTTGATAAAGCTAATTAATCTAAACTTGTACTTGAGATTTTAGAAGTTTTTTCAACAAATTTTTATCCAGGTTTAATGATCCAATCTGGGCATGGATTTGTTCTTTTCTCAAAAATGTCTTTCCGTGGTCAAGGTCTAACTGTGTCCTGCATGTGTAATCGTCTTTATTTATGTCAACCAGGTCAAAAGGTTTATAATCACCATGAATCTCTTTGACTTTTTCAGCTCACATGGAACATCATGCCTTTGAGGGAGGACGCTCAAGACATTAGATTGTGAAGCACTTTTCCTTTTTTTTTTTTTTAACCTGAACTCTGTACCTGCCTTGTCGTAAAGGCTCTGTCCACAACCTAATCAAGGATATTATTTTGCTTTCAACAAGGAAAATGTTATCAATATATTTTTATAACTTTTAATGACTGATGCCTTGTTTCATTTCGACATGGGTCCTAAAGCTCTGAGCTTCGTCAGAGAATGTATATCCAGCGTAAATCTCATCCAGAGTTTTATCGGTTTGTGTCCGTTCTGACTTCCTGCTATACTGAACTGCACTGTCACGGTCCTGTCCTCTGCACAGCCTATGGACCTCACAAGTCATTCCCCCCCGGTATAGAGGTAGCGTTTACCTGTCGAACATGTCAAACGTCTGCATTCACATCATGTTTTAATTAAGTCAGCTTGTACAGTGCCAAAGCACTTTTCTGCCGTTTAAGAAGTTTGTATCTTAATAATGAAAGTGTTGTTTTTTTCAGCTGGACTTTTTCCACTTGGATGGAGTGAATGTCCCATTTGGTTTCTTGAATCTTCATCAAGTGTGCGTCAAACTTAAATCAGGGTAACGCTTTGAAAATATTGCACATGACTACATATTCCCATGTCCTTCAGTTATAAAGCCATCACAGGGAATCAGAGCATAAGCCAGCACTGACATGGCCCTCAGAAAACTGTACATTTGGTTTCCGAAGCAGCTTTATTTAAAAGAGGAAAACCCGTCCTGAAAGGTGCCTCCGGGAACGTTCTCAGCCTCACCATATTAGACCTTTCTTTCGATACACGTGTTGAAAGCAGATCTCTCCCTTTCTTCCCCAAACGGAGTCATGGATTGTTTGGCGAACAGATACTGCACATTTTTGTGCTCAGCGAGTGGTGCTTTATCGTACTTGTCTCTACTTGTTTCTTCTTCCGATAAATCTAGTAGTTTGCTTACTGGACTGTGTCCCCCGTAACAATAACACACAGAGAAAGAGGCAACATTATTCGCTTTTAAGATTGTAACGTAAGGTCATGTTGTTCCCATATTTAGCAGGTTGTGTAGATACAGTTTGTCAAGTGTCATCATTAAAAAGTCAAGCAGGATGGACGCGATGAATTTCAGCCACCGTGGAGTCGATGTAGGCGGCTGCTTTGGGAAACAGAAAAACATTCGACTGACCTCTTTGACCCCATCCATACTGATAAATACCATAGACGTAGAACAGCATATTTTTCTGTCAGATCCCTTCACAAGTCTGCACAATTTTTCCTGCATTTTTATCACTGAATCTGAGTTACTTTCACTAACCCTGTTAACACTCTGTTGTTTTATTGCAGTGTACACTGCAGTAGTCTGAATGCTTCTGGTATTACTGTGTCTCAACACTTTTATAGATCAACTCTGGACTGGTTGATAGTTTTAAAGGGGCAATATTTCCTTTGTAAACATGATTTTTTTTGCAGTGACATGGACAAAGTAAATAAAATGGATCTGAAAATACAGTCACTGGGGTTTCTTTTTCAGAGTACAACTTTAATCAACAGATATCTGTTAAGGGGGAGTGATGCTATTATGGCATGTTGGGTGTATCTGAATACCTTAAAATCTTCTAAAAATACGAAACCATTTTGTGCTTATTCCAGTTGCCCATTACTCCTAATGCTGTCCCATCTAAGACGGGATCGAAACTGCCTCAACAAATAGTTTTAAGTAAGTTAACTTTATTTATATAGCACTTCCTTAAAACACACAGTCATAAAATGCTTCACAGAGGCTAAAAAGGTAAATTACAACATGGAACACAGCCCAGTGAGAGGCAGACCGAACTATAATGAAGCTAAATATAAGACAGGGATCTTTAAAAAGCCTCTTTAATTGAAGTGAGATCTATTTTTAAGTGATTTCTCGCTAATAGTAAATACAAGACTGAAAACCTACTTCATCTTACATTTGCGAATTTCTAGACCTTCACCCCCAAATTTTACTTTGTTACTAATAAATTGGCTTTGTTCTGTAAGTATTCCAATAAGCAACGACAGGTTTGCCTGACAGGAGCCACAGACTAGTTGGAAGTTGGGTGCAGGAATCATAAAACATGAAGGTGATGATATCCTGTGGGCTCATTATCACAAGCAGTTTCTTTCGCAATATAAATAATGTCTTTATCCATATAAAAATACTTATTTGTAGAATCCTGCTGATATAGTGGTCTGCTGATTTTGTCTGCTGGTATTTGCTCATCACAAGTATGTTGGTATTGGGGGCTGCAAGGTGGCTCAGTGGTTAGCACCGCAAGAAGGTCGTTGGCAGGTGTCCCGGTGAGGACACCTGAGATCTTTCTGCGTGGAGTTTGCATGTTTACCCCGTGCAGCGTGGGTTTTCTGCGGGTTCTCCGGCTTCCTCCCACACAGTCCAAAAACATGTTGAGGTTAATTGGTGATTCTAAACTGTAAGTGTGAATGTGAGTGTGCTTGGTTGTCTGTCTCTAAGTGTGGCCCTGTGATAGACTGGTGACCTGTCCAGGGTGTCCCCTGCCTTCACCTTAAGTCAGCTGGGATAGAATCCAGCCCCCCGTGACCCTAATGAGGATTGAGCAGTGTATAGATAATGGATGGATGTTGGTGTTGCTGTTTATGTTGACTGTTCTGCATTAATATGAAACCTTTTTTTTTTTAGAAACCACTTGGCCACTTGAGATTGGCTGCAAGAGTGAATCAATCCCCACAGACACTTGTGCTGATATGCCCAGATTTTGGTCTCTATAGCTAATTTTGCCATTCGTGACAACTGTAGGGAGGTTAGTTTTTATATAACTTGCCTGTTTAACTGGCATTAAGGATTAAAATTATGAATAACTCTAGGTATGGCCTCTCAGGTAACAGGTTGGTGCCATGACAGGACAGACTAGAGACGTTTTAGTGGCCTGCGTCACCCCCCTCAACACCCAATCTTTTACATATTTTAGAATTAGCTAAACATTATAACATAAGAAGTTATGGGTGATAAGGTCCTCCATTGTTTACAACACTCTCAGTGCTGTGCAGCAGAGTATGCATCAGTATGAGCAGATGATGGTGCAGAGTCAAGATTTGTCTTCACAACAAGCTGCTAACTAGTTTCTGAAATGTGCTGCTGGAAAGTCAATGAACGTTCTACCTTATAAGTGTAACTCTAACATAAATGCATATAATATTTCCTGATGCATTAATATTAAAAAATATTGACACCCCAAAGAACTATTGATGAATGCAGCTTGTTGTTTTGGATTAATAAACGCAATAAACTTTCTCAGAGGAAGTAACAAGACCAAACTTATCCCCCAAAAAAGGCATTCATAGATGAAAGTAGTTGCTTTGAAGTTTTCTGACCAGAACAAGAGTGCACTAAATGTTTTGACACCAAACCCAACAACTCAACATAATGAGCTGTGTATTAGAAGCTTGATCCAAACAACACAAAATTAGTTGTTTTGATCCCTAAACATGTCCGACTACCTAATACACAAGATTTAATGTGAATGTCCAGGAACCAGAGGGTGAGCAATTACATGGACAGCTAGCTTTAGAGCGCCTCTGCGTCCCCTGGGGTTGTAAAATGCGTTCAAGAAGACTAGTCAGTAATTTATAAAAACCAGTGCAGAGTGCATCTCTACTTTGCTCTGATCATGCCCGCACTGAGCAGCACTTACACAGCCAATTGAAATGGTTAGAAAAAAATAAAATAAAATTGCTGGTATGGACTCACCATCTCACAGGCTTGATTGTATCCACAGTCAAACTTTGTAAGGATTCACCCGCCAGCAGCTTGTGCGGTTCAGAAACATTGCTTTAATGATCAGAGGGGAGAAGAAGAAGAATAGCTGACCCTGCTAGCAGCAGCTACAAAGAAAGGCTTCTTGATTGGGGAAATGCTTCTGTTCTTCTGTAATTTGCACTGACACTGGCCAAGTCCTCGGTTAGACCTTGAATTTAAATGAGACAAACCAATGCATGGAAGCTTGCTCATTGTCCTAAGTATGTTTATTAATAACCGTCAAAAGCTACTTTTCAGTATAATTTTTTATCTCTACTCCAGTCTATAATTCATAATCTGTGTATAAATGCATAAAGAAACTCAGTTTAAACCCTGCATTGCTAAATAAAGTAAGTGTTATTACTTTACACCTTAAATACTGAAAAAGAAGAGGCTGGTCAGATCTTTGGTGTGACCCACAAGCTCAGGCTGGTGTACTTTTGGTTTCATTATATAGGACAGATTGTGGACAGTTCAGCAGTGCGCTATGTCCAAGGACAACAACTTAGTGTCAGTTTCATGAGGATGTATGTACACAAGAATAGTTTTGTAAAATGCGTCAAATATCAGGACAAATGACAGATACTGATGAAAGAATACAGTATATTTACACTTACATGCAGGACAGTATAAATGTCCAGAGGCCACTTTTAAAACACAAGGCTGCAATATGATATTCCCTTAAGTTTTGTTTTCTTGTTTTCTAGATGGCAATGGATAATACAGTACAGTGCACAACAAAAATGATTCCAATATCACTTAAATATCAACTTACTTACAATTGCTTCTTTGTTCCTGTTAGAAGAAATAAAAGGCTAACAATTGTACTTACTATATAAAAAATACA